>NC_134483.1:208557098-208857098 GCF_040206685.1 Ascaphus truei | reverse complement strand
CAAATAAGTATACATGGGAAGGATGTTGATCCAGGAATTAATCCGATTGCCAATTATTAGAGTCAGGAAGGAATGAATTTTTCCCCTTAATGGGGTTTTTTGTTTGCCTTCCTCTGGATCAATAAATATAGATATAGGATAAAGTATCTGTTGTCTAAATTTAGCATAGGTTGAACTTGATGGATGGAAGTCTTTTTTCAAACTCATCTACTATGTAACCACAGATCATGAAATTGTAAAATCAAAAGGAGAAAATATATGTCTGTTGTATAATAATCAAAATGTTACCTGCTCCAGCTGTGTTGCAAAAGCAACCGTTACAGAGAGAATGAAGTAGTCCCTGCAGTAGTCAGCGGGACCAATCTGATGGTAGCCCTCGGCTTCATTCAGTATAGAAACAAGGCTCTTTGGGTCCAACCCAGACCGTTCACCAGGAACTACAAGAAATAATGGTGTTAATGCAAAATTGCTTACTTGATTGTTTGCAAGCTCAGCAAATGAATTTAAAACATTTACATACATGCATGATATGGGATTTCTTGATCACACCACCCAAGAAATAAAATAAAAAATGTAAAAACACACACACACACACACACTTTAGCAGCTAGCCCAATCTACTCAGATGTCTCACAAAGGGTTGATGCGTCTGTGCATTGTAAACCTACATTTGGCTGCACAAATTGTTTAATAACGCACACCGAAGCTTTAGCCCAATATCAGTAATGAGTATTCAGCTAAAAAGCAACATACGGAATTAGCAATTCACAGCCAAAATATGAGGCTATGAAGTTTGAAGCGTCCAAGCTTGCAAAACTGAAATTCACATAGAAATGTATCCTGACAGCTTATGCCGTGTACAGCGGCTATGTTTTAAGGAGACATATTTCCTGGGTTTTCAGTTGCTTTTATTATTTCACTGGCATTAGGGGTTATCATGGCAATCTCTGCTTTCTTAATGGGTGTGAACGACCATGGCCTTCTCACATTTTTAGTATGGATTTTATTTTTTTTATAAAATATCATAAATTAGGAATGCAACTGCAGAATTGTAAATAGTTTGAATCACACACACACAAAAAAAAAAAACAGATGGACTCTACAATAGTCAAGAGATTGCTGCGGTAATTGCAGTATGGTGTTTCAGAGACGTATACTGGCTTTGGGAACTAGGCTGGCATATGTTGATGGGCTCTGCCGTTTGTATTTTGCTACATACTGTACCTTGCATTTTTTGCCCCTAACAACTTAATTGACTCATTTATATAGAAAACTTATGTTATTTTATAAATCATAGCTTACATAAATGTAATTTTTACAGTCTACATCCAATACAGTTAATTGCTGTTCAGCATCAACAATAGCAACACAAAAGCATAAGCAGCACAATAGTCATTGGATTTTGCCTTCTACTTGCAATGCTGTAAACATGGCAGCAAGTGGACGTTTCATAAAAAGACCCATCTAAAGCAGGATCAAGTTTAAAATTGTCCTAATGGTGAATCCCCCTAAATGTTTACTGAAGTTATATTGAAAGCCTGGCATATTGTCTTTCTGTGCAAGGTGCCCAAAATTAAGTTATTTGTATATGGTTCTTTTGAGTTGGGGCTCCGAGTGGATCGGCCTTTTACAGGGATTGAATGAACAAAATACTTTCTTCTGGTGCCAAGGATTACTGCATTTCGTATAGATACGCTGGCAAATGGAGTCAGGACGCTTTCTCTAGAAAGGTGTAAAAAATATATATTCCACAGCTACTGTATAAAACACTGGTTTAACAGATGCAAAGCTAGAGCTAACATCTAAGCCAGGGGTGAGAAAACTTTTTATGCCGAGCCCCCCTTTTTCTCCATGAAATTTCTCGGGCCCCCCCTGCCTGATGTAATCAAAATCACATTAAAAAAAAAAAAACCTTTATTAAACGGTATACAATGTAAATACAAATATGTTTAAGGCCGCGCATATAGTGCCCGCGACGTCACCCGCGACGTCACCCGTCGCCGCTAGCTAAAGTTGTATTTCGCTTTGCGGCGGCGTGGGCGACCAGGCCATTGATTGGTTCAGGGGCTGTCACGAGGTGACAGCCTCTGAAAAATCAAATATTGCCGGCTTCAAAAAAATCGCGTCGCCATGTCACGCTTACTATAAGCGCACGCGGCGGCGACAATGCATTTGTTTTCGGGCGACGTTGCGTCGCCGGCACTATAAGCGCAGCCTAAATACTTACATACTTCAACAGCTCGCTCTTGCAAAATTAGGCTGCGTCCATTCTGCCGCTGAGAGCGGTGACATCAACTCTACAAGCATGAGCACAGGGTGTCCTGCATAATTTTGCAAGCATGAGCGGGGAAGTGTTTTCACTTTTTTTTAATTATTTCTGTACATTTATAGTATGATTGATATAGTGCAGCCTACCCTTTCACTTGCAGAGGATCGCAGCGAAGCAGGTTGCCAGTGGAGGAGAGCAGGAGCTATTGTAGGGCAGACACCGGAAGGAGGGGCGTTTGACATCACAGCGCTGGGGCGTGCTACTCCCCCCTACCTCCGAATCACGTGGCCGCCACCTACACTATTCTGTTTGGCTGCACGCCCACATCTTTTTTGCCTGCACACCCAGGTTTTGCCGCAAGCGCCCAACCTAAATAATCTTGCGCCTGGGGCGCCCCCCCCCCTCAGTTTGTGCACCGCTGCATTCAATCACAACACCCACACAATCAACACTCAACACACACACACACACACACACGTCCCCCCATGTGCTGCTGAAAACGGGCGGGTAACAGACAGTAGGAGGAGGGCTTGTCTGTGTGCAGGGATCAGTCTCAGCACGGAGCTTCTGCCCGCCCCCAGGTTTCCCCGCACGCAGCCTGCGCCCCCCCCTAAACAATCTTGCGCCCCCCCAGTTTGCGCACACCACTGTTCTAAGCAATGGGTAAAGCTTCAGGCTATGGGACAATTAACCAAATAAAGTATCAAAATTTAAAGATCAAAACATGTCCAAATCTCCACTGAGGCTGTACCTTACTAAATGTAATACAGCAAGCCTTGAATGATCCAATGCAAAAGGGATTACAAACATTGGGGTAAACAGAGACATTTGTAAATAGTTCGTTGTGGGCTGATCCCTTTTATAGCAGATGTTTGGAGGTAATCGATTTTAAGCTCTCCAGGACAGGGATTTCCTTCCTATTATTTGATTTTGTTTGTTGCACTTATTGTATTATAATTTCCTGTAATGTACTGTCACTTGAAAAGCACAGAGAACACTGGGCACTATATAAAGAATATATACATACATACAGACGAGACAACGAGTATTCTAAAGCTTGCCTTAAACTAGCCCGGTTACATGCTGGGTGTAACCTGGCTAGTTTAAGGCAAGTTTAAGGCAAGTTTAAGGCATTTCTGCATTGACTAATGACCCATCGGATTCAGTTTGAATGGGACTGCTAGGTATCCCCGCTGTTAATCTGATGGGCCATTAGTCAATGCAGAAATGCCTTAAACTTGCCTTAAACTAGACCCAGCATGTACCTGGGTCTTTTTGGCTATTGCCACTGGTTTGTGTTAGAATAACCGTCGGCACTACCGTACATACATACATACATACATACATACATACATACATACATACATGCAGTGGCTGAAATGGCCTCATCTCCTTTTGATGTCATTTTTATTTTAAAGCAGCAATCCCAGCTGCTCATCTATCAGCGCTTGGACCAGGGGACCCTCCAGACATGTTATTTTCAGCTCGGAGGACCCACTGGTTCCCGAGATACTTACCAGTGTAGAAACCGAGGTGTTCCTCTCTTTTCAGGAGTTCAATGTGACTGCTAAATCGGACGGATCCCGTGAGCCAACAGAGTGTCTGCTGGAGAGCCGATTGAATGGCCAGTATCTTGGAAACCAGGGGTCCCCCTGTCTAGAGCTAAAAAATAATGTGGTTCACCTCTAGCTCCAATACGCTTAAAAAAATAAATAAATAAAAATGTGAAACTGCTGCTTTAATAACCTTTTCAGCCAATATTAAATAGCAGTATATTACTCTTCAAATCAAAAACACTGGAGCAAAAAGTTTAATTACGTTACAATTTCTCGGATTTGTGATCACGATAAAACGCAACAGTTCTAGTGCATAGCACAGAGTTGTGAATACCGCAACAGTACTATTGAGACATTATAGAATAATCAACATTTTATTTAAAAATATATACAATAAACAATGTCCGCACATTTTATTTATATATGTATATGTAATTTTGGTGACATACCTTTACTGTTTCTTGGAGGAGCTTCTTTTGCTCTGAAACTATCCACTGTAGGTTTGGTGTCAGTTTCCAGTGTAACATTAATCTGTATTTCTGGTTTAAATTTGGTGTACTTGCTGCTCAGTAATGGATGCCATTTTGGTGCCTGGTATAGGTGCAAAATATAGTAATCATTTCATTATGACGACAAATTCAGAGAAAATAAGGTTACATACAAACTATGAATGTGCGGATTCTGATGGAAAAGCTCACTGTAACCCAGAATATGTAGCCCAATTACATAACATGGGGCTCTCTGGGGTCCTACAAAATATAACAGACAGTGCTAACAGAAACAAAGCATGCTTTAAAATAAATGACAGTCATTGTGCCGGAATGGTATAACATTTGGTTATTAAATGGGAAGTGGAAAAGTCCGAGTAAGGGAATGACTGAGGTTTGAACCGAAGAAGAAATGTAAATGGACAAACTGATTTTTTTTTTCAAGACTCAGGCAATAGGTTAAATTCAATAAAGACAAACTGACTCAACAGGCCATTATTCCCCAAATGGCAAAAACCCTACGTAATCATCATTAGCAACTAATTTGAATGGCAAATATCGATCACTATCGGTCCAAGTTCACCGAACAAGGCCAGAAGTCTATGCCTTTAATGCTGTGAATGAATTTGGCTTCTCAAACGTACTCCTAGGGGTATAACGCATAGGAGAATGCTTCTTCCAACTACGGGGACAGCAAGACACGCGCAAAAAAAAAACAAAAAAAAAACGAACCTGATGTCGGGAGGAGACTTCCCGTGCCGTGGAGAATTTAATATCGTGCTTTTCAGAATGTGTGAGAGGATACCCACATCATAAATATTTTAAATGCCAGTACTTATTTTATTTTTATACGTACATTACTATAAACAACCAGCCTCTAAGAGCTTGGTCAGGTTAAATGTTATTATATGTATTGCTCCAACCCTTAAACAGTTACGGCATACTTTATATTAATACTGTACCTGTTTCTTTTCTTGAGCAGCTCTTAAGTCCAACACCACATATCCCACAGACTCTTTTGCTGATGTTAAGCTATCCAAGGCAAAGCACTGGAGCTTAATAGGAGTGCGCTGCAGCCTATGGCAGGAACAAAGATGTCGTTTGAAGTTTACAAAAAAAATATGTCTTCAAATTATATTTAGCCCTGAACTAATTTTTAAAGTATCAGAAAATGTAATCCCTTAAATATTTTGAGGCTACAACACACTGAAGAGGTACAAAGCACAAACACAAAAGTCATTAATAATTGAGCTGGTGCTGAAAAAAGCTGACTTTCTAGCAAGATCATTTCAATATCTAATATTGGCAGGAAGATAAGCAGCTGAACTACTAACGCCACTAGGTTGTTCCACTTAAGTATATCAACATATAAGTATGCCTCCAGGAAAGCACTGCTTGCAATTATGCACTTGAAGACAAAGACCCTATACAATCAAGATTGCATAATGATATTTTAGAAAAGAACAGCGAGGCCAGTTACATTATGAAGTTTAGACCTTTCTGATATGAACCATCATGTAATATAAAGGCCTCTTCTAAATAAAAGATCACTTACTCTATACATTATTTCATTTCTTAGCTCATCATACAAACTGGTAAACATTACTTTTTTTTGCAAATATAGTAGAGAATATGTTGTGCGCACCTAAAATCTTAAATAAAATGACTGCTTCCAGATGCAGCCGAAAGAGGACACGGTTTATATACATTTTGGAACAGTGAAAGTACAGAGGTCTGTTCAAGTACAGAGCACCTTCTTACAAGTCCCAGTGAAAAGTCACACAAAGAAAACAAAACACTTTGCCTCATCATTTTTTAATTTCTAAATAGAAACACAAGACCGGTGATTTGTAACAATGTGTTTCTGCGAAAAGCTGCGGGTTTTACAAGAGCATGAGAGCTTCCAAAAAAACCTTTCCGTTGCCAGAGGAAGCCCTTTGGTAGCGGACAGGTTAATGTCCCAAGAAGGTTATTATATGTAATTGTGTCAATGGTTTAATTAATATATACCGTACAGTAGAAACATGTTGGCTTAGTAAAAGTAAATGCACCCAAGCCCATGTACACACTCGGGTTCTGCAGAAACATGAAGGGTTCAACAGCTGGTAAAGAGAAAATAATGGTAGGCTACGGCATGGAATTTAACCTGTGTTGATGAAGTGATTTCCTGTCAAGTTCCCAGGCTAACTCTGTGGCAAATTCTGGTTGCTCCAAGTGGGGTACTGGATCTGTAGACAGCTGCTCCCCATCGAATTTGGCTTCTACAACAAGCAGGTGCCTCGAGCGCTTAGGAAAATGGCGCCCTGAGAATGAAGAAGATAACCCAAGTCAGCAAGGGGAGTAGCTACATCAAGGAGATATTAACAGTGGCTCATGTAGTACACGTTCCTTTCCTTTAATGTGCGATATGAAAAATCCTATCAGGTTGCACCACACAACAAATGTATCAACGACATGGCTCCATCAGATCACATTAGTTAGCATTTTTTCACTGCTTATAATTGGGCATTACGGTTACCTAGGAAATATTATTCTTTGACATTTTCTTATGTAGACGAGGGCTATGCAGGAGAAAGGGAATTGTGATATTGTTGCAGATTGTAAAATGTCCCAAAATTAAGACTGCAGAGAAGCATTTGTAAATTCCAGGATACTCCTGTTAAAAATTAGCAAAGGCAAGTAAACCCTGAGAACAGCGCAGTTCTGCATTAGGCCTCAATTATACCAGAAACTGCAGAGCGATCCGGTGACATCATCGTAGCGACGCTACATGTGCACTACTGCAGGGAGACATGGCCAGATCGTTAATGTGTATGTTTGTCACCGGATTGCTCTTTCTGGTATAATTGAGGCCTAATGCAGAAACACACACACACACACACACACACACACACACACACACACACAGACACAACGACACAACGACAGACAGACAGACACACACACACACACACACAGTGACAGACACACACACACACAGTGACAGACACACACACACACAGTGACAGACACACACACACAGTGACAGACACACACACACAGTGACAGACACACACACACAGTGACAGACACACACACACAGTGACAGACACACACACACACAGTGACAGACACACACACACAGTGACAGACACACACACACAGTGACAGACACACACACACAGTGACAGACACACACACACAGTGACAGACACACACACACACAGTGACAGACACACACACACACAGTGACAGACACACACACACACAGTGACAGACACACACACACACAGTGACAGACACACACACACACACACAGTGACAGACACACACACACAGTGACAGACACACACACACACACACACACAGTGACAGACACACACACACACACACACACACACACACACACACACACAGTGACAGACACACACACAGTGACACACACACACACACACACACACAGTGACACACACACACACACACACACACACACAGTGACACACAGTGACACACACACACACACACACACAGTGACACACACACACAGTGACACACACACACACACACACACACACAGACAGTGACAGACAGACAGACACACACACACACACTGACAGACACACACACACACAGTGAGACACACACACACACACACACAGTGACAGACACACACACACACACAGTGACAGACACACACACACACACACAGTGACAGACACACACACACAGTGACAGACACACACACACAGTGACAGACACACACACACACAGTGACAGACACACACACACACACAGTGACAGACACACACACACACAGTGACAGACACACACACACACCCTTTCCCCCCCTGCCTGCCTTCCCCCCTCTGCCTGCCTTCCCCTTTCCCTGCATGCCCCCCACGCCGCCTCCTGCCTCTGCCTTTCACCCACCCGCCGCCTCACACCCCTGCGCCCCACAGCCGCCGCCCGCACTCAGACAACTGCCGCCTCTCACCCACTCGACACACCCGACACGCCTGCCGCCTCCCACCCCTACGCACCGACATCACTGACCAGCCGCCGCCCGCACTCACCAGACACCCGCCGCCTCACACCCGCTCACACCCTAGCGGGACCCCCACCCACAGCCAGCATTCACTACCAACCCGCCACCCGTACTGAACACCCACCCGCCGTCTCACACCCACTCACACCCTAGCGAGACACACACCAAATATTTTACATCATTTATGTCACCAAAATATACATTGTACTGTGGTGTAATATACATTGTACTGTGGTGTGTTTACAATAAACCCCTTTTTAAACAACATCGTATTACATTTTCTACCATGTTTCTTTTCAACATTATTATACAACCTTTCCACCAAATAGTAAACCTATTGTTCCCCTATTTATACAGAATACTACCTATTACGGATTTACATCCCGGGCAACGCCGGGTATATCAGCTAGTGATATATATAAATATATCCAAAATATATATCTATATATCCTATATACATCATACATATACATACACATACATACATATCCATCACACAGATCCCTGTCCCACCTCCCGACACGCTTCCGCCCCACAAGCCCCACCTACCAGAGCACACGCTCTGATGGGCAAGAACATTTAAAGCAGCCGCTTGGTAAAGCGAGAGGTGAGCATCAGCACCGGAGAGCACAGCCACTCTCCACTATAAACTCAGTTGTGGTTTTACTGGATTTGCATCTAATCCCATGCCGCGCTTAAAAGCTATGTGAACAGCAGAGCATTTGCTATATGGGTTCAATATAAATGGATTTCAGGCAAAAAGGTGACATGCTCATTTGCATGTAATTTCACAGAATTCCTTGCTGCAGTGGAAGCACTGTATGCTAGGTGATAATGGTTGAAAGGCAGGGTGGGGTTTAGGTTGCACTGTGATTGGCCATGCAAATCACGTGATGCGGCCGTCGCCTGTGAAAAACAAAATCTCTTCATGGGACAGAAGCTTTGCAGCACGTTGCGGCTCTACCGTCGCGATTGGTATGTGCGCCCTCACTGCATTTCGTTTTGAAGCTGCGCGGCGTCACGCAAGATTTCTGGTATAATCACAGATATCACGTAAAGGTATCTGCATTCTTCCCCAACACGTGATGCTGTAATAGAAAGCCACATGTGACAGAATGAAGTCAAATCAACTGTTTCACTATGGCCAGGCAGTTGCACATCAATGTACAGTACAGTGTATAGTCCGTTCTATGCATTATAATGGGATCCTGGCAGCACATATAGTGCACCACTTGATTCTACCCAACCCGCAATACAATTTCCTACTTAGAAAATTGTGGAAGACATCCAGCAACCTAACTTTCATTGCATAAGTGCAATAACCCAAGAGGGCTTCTAACGTACAGAAGAGGCCACTTCCCCCAGCTATTTTAATTTATATAATTCTCAGGATAAATGTCCTATTGCTTACTCAATGCACAGGAAAGTGACAAATAATCAAAGCAAGTCATTACCTATGATCCACTTCATGATTGTAGGAAAAGGGTTAAAAATCAGACTAAACAGGATTTGCCTGTTGCATTTGCCAGATGCTAACAGATCTCAAGTGACATGTCGGTTAACAGGTGGACGTACTGAAATCCTACCTGTTTAAGCTTCGATAAAAAAGGGATTAAACCAGCAGGTAACCTTTATCTCATGGTGTCCCAGTAGGCCATTTACTAATGAGACTGATGGCAGCAAAGTGTTTTGTAGAGGATCATTATTGCTTTCCTTATGTAATGTGGGGAGATTTTTATATGGTGTGGCAAATTTCATTTCTCATTCGCCACACCTGTGGCTACATAGAATAATACTGTAGGTTGCCCACCTATGATATAAAAGCTGCCCTGTCTTCACCGCTTAAGTATAAATGGGCAGTCTCGCATAAGGCAGGCCGTCACCCCATGACATATTAAAACATGGTCCCAAAAGCAAAACACACTTACTATATAAGAAATACACAGAACTGCTCACAATGTAATGTTTGCAGCTTGAAACACAGAGATTTAAATCTCTGTTATTGTCCCACTTCAAGGACAGCATCTTTATCACAGGCTCTTTTGCACGCAATGAGCCGAATGTCATTGCACGTTGAGAAGAAGATCCGAGTCAGTCGCTGGTCCCACGTTAGCACCTTACAAAAACAGTAACTATAAACACAAACTTAACAGCAGCACATACCGAAACCCCAGGCAGGCGGGAGCAGAGCGGGTGGCAGGTTTCATTAAGCAGCACTCAGCTGTGAAACAGGACAACAAAAACCTGCTGGGATCTCACAGCCCAAATCTACAAATAATTGTAAACTATGTGGCTCATTCATTGAACCTGCAATAGTGCCAATCTGGGAACAGAGAGATGGAAACATACATTGGATGGGAATTACCGTGCTTTATTACACCGATTAGCACGATTGCAGTTTGATAAATAACCCCATATCCCAGGCCCCGTATGTTCAGTCACCCGAGGAGGGTTTGTAATAAGAGTCAGTGCATTTACCCTCCAGGATGGACACCACGATGAGCAGCTGGTCTGACTGGTACCCCATCTCTGTGCAGGGCCCGGGGAGGCGGGGAGGGCTCTGCGGGTCACCTCCGGGGAGGCGGGGAGGGCTCTGCGGGTCACCCCCGGGGAGGCGGGGAGGGCTCTGCGGGTCACCCCCGGGGAGGCGGGGAGGGCTCTGCGGGTCACCCCCGGGGAGGCGGGGAGGGCTCTGCGGGTCACCCCCGGGGAGGCGGGGAGGGCTCTGCGGGTCACCCCCGGGGAGGCGGGGAGGGCTCTGCGGGTCACCCCCGGGGAGGCGGGGAGGGCTCTGCGGGTCACCCCCGGGGAGGCGGGGAGAGCTCTGCGGGTCACCCCCGGGGAGGCGGGGAGGGCTCTGCGGGTCACCCCCGGGGAGGCGGGGAGGGCTCTGCGGGTCACCCGCGGGGAGGGCTCTGCGGGTCACCCCCGGGGTGTCACTGCGCGCCGCCTCGGTCACTCCTGCTGAAGCAGCGATAGCTGGGTGCTCAGGTCTCTTTGCCACTGTATGAGGAGACGTCACCCGCCGGGACTCCGCTCTTTGCCGCCTCTCTCCCAATCCAAACACCCGCAGACTCCGCCCCCTGACTACGGAGCCACTTCCGCCTAGCAACTGGGTAGCGCACGCGACAGCTGACCAATGGGAGAGGGCAGGCGAGTCAGCTAGCGCAAACTACCCAACTGACGGAAGGTCGCCAGAACTTGATGACGCAGTTAGTCCAGTTGTCTACTCTATCACGCACCACGCCCCGAGCATGGCGGCGGCCATCTTTGATTTGGGCAGCTGCCCATAGGCAGTCATGTCGATGTGCCAAGCGTCACTGATTGCTTGGAGTGTTATTACACATGGGTAATAGCATCACTAGTGCCCAGCACAAAGGCCTGTTAAGTGTCAAATATATAAGGGTTCAAGAGTTGAGATGTGTGAAATGTGTGTTTTATCTTTAAAGATAATAACATTTTCACTACGCTATCTCCCTCATACATTTCTTCTTCCAATCTAAGGCCGCTTATAGTGCCGGCGACGCGAATTCGCCCAAAAACAAAAGCATTGCAGCCGCCGCGTGCGCTTATAGTGCACGC
Source organism: Ascaphus truei (assembly GCF_040206685.1). NCBI lineage: Eukaryota > Metazoa > Chordata > Amphibia > Anura > Ascaphidae > Ascaphus > Ascaphus truei. The sequence goes on along the minus strand of NC_134483.1, from coordinate 208,845,179 downwards.
GACGGCGACGGAGCGACAGCAACGTAGCGAAAACTCGCTGCCGGCAAAATTAGATTTTTCAAGGGCCGTCGCGTCACGTGACGGCCCTTTAACAAATCAAATTGCGGGAATGCCGCCGACCGGCGAAACATAACTTTTGCCGGTGGCGACGGGTGACATCACCCATCGTGTTGCCGCTGGCAGCACTATAAGCAAAGTCTAAGGCTGCGTCCCCACACTGCCCGCGGCAGTTACATATATAGATATAGATATATGTAAGTCCCCGCTTACGCTGTGCGTGCTCGCTTGTGCGCAGGCACACATGCTCACCCGCGCTCGGCACTTAGATAAACAAAAAAATATATACTTTCCCGCGCACTCAACTACCCGCAATGCCCCCCGCACACACAAGCAGGACACCCGGCGCTCATGCTTGGAGCGCTCTCCAAGCATGAGCGCGCTCTGCGCTAGCGGGGACTCAGCCTAAGGCTTGTTTTGTCATTCTTGCTGCTGCGCGTGCGGCGCGCGACCGGCGTTACACGTGGCGTGCGCGTTTAGTTTGTAGGCTGCAAGCGATGACGCACGGTTAGAGGGCGTGACTGACCACAGCTTTAGGCCGCGCTGTGATTCGTTCGCGTTGTGGCAGCAGCGGAAAAATGCAATTTTATTGTAATTTCTCAGGTCTGCCACGCCACCACTCACGGCTGTGTGCGTGCGCGTCCCTAGTATAGAAACGTCTGGCTAATACAGCCAATTATAATTGACGCACGCACGCACACTATATTACAGGCCTAAGGCAGGATCCCCACACTGAGTACCACCTCAGGGTTAATAATCATTTGGAGACCAAGCATACTTGTATTTACCAAATATTGGATCTATATAGAAAACTCAGGCTTTTGGTCCAGTTATGGTAGTGGAGGCCCCATCCGATTAACCAGGGTGTCAGTCAGGGTACACTAGGGCAAATACTATAGCACAGAAGATGTGTATCTCCCCAGGGATAGACAGAGACTGGAAAGCCCAATAGTATCCACTCTCTAAATACATAAATTGTTTTTATGGCCTATCAAACCTGGCCTGGGTTGTATAGGGCTGATGTTATCTTGAGTCAACCTCTGTGTTACCAGAGATGGGATTAAAATATGCTTTAACCTGGGGTTATAATTGATGGCCACTAAAACGTAAAAGCTGTATATTTTGGAAGGCTGTAGATGGGACCCAGATCATGGGCTGTTAGCCTCAAAGAAAATGTTACATTCTTGAAATATCAGTAGTCCTGGGGAGGAATATGGTGCTCTACAGAGGATAAGCGACATATACTAACTCTTCATATACTTCTGATTCTTAGTCCACGATTTATTGAAAAGGGGTGTCACGTATGGCACTCAGCTAGCACGCGACCTGATTATGGGACAAGGGTTAATACACCCGCAAGCGCTCCCACTTTTCACCTCCGCAAAGGTCCGTCAAATGGATAATATCTCCTCTACAGGAACAAGGATCAATACACAGATCTCAATCTGCCCCACCCTTCACCTCCGCAAAGGTCCCTCAAATGAGTTGTATCTCTCCTCCACCCGTCCCAATATACCACCGCTACGAACAGCACACAAGTGAGCACGTAACTTATGTAGCCCTTGTACTCCCACCCTAAGTGAGATTGGGGTCACCTGCTTCTCTGGCTACTCCATTTAGGTGTTATGCTGTTCCTGTGTTGCAACAGAAAGGCTGAGTGCTCCACGGTGTTGTGGGGAGAAAAGGACAGGTTTACAGGTTACTGTAGTCGTGGGTGCAGTGCCTCCAGTCAGCATGGGTCCTTTGAATAGAAGGAGGATCCATACTGACACCTTGTTCTTGATTCTCAGACAGTGATCACACTGGTGATGGTACAACTGTGTTTATTGTCAGGAACATATCTCACAGCATGGCATTGCTTCCTCTGCATGGTGCTCCTCCTTAGGCCTCCTAGTGAGACCAAGTGTAGCTGGTACCCACTCCACAGGGGGAGGAAAGAGACACACCTACTTTTGTGAGAGTGCCAGTATTTATACCCTTTGGGTGTGACTGTAACTCTGTCTCTTAACAGGACAGATCTGGATACTGATTTGGCCACATACTGGATGTGATGGCCTATCAGGACCCACCTCTCCGGCTGACACTCTCTGGCTGTTGCTAGGCCCACCCTTGGATACATCTATCTAATGTATCCAAGGCTGCAAAAGCACACAGGGTCTTTTGAAGGAATTAGGCCATCCACTGCCTGCACCTATCAGGAGTTACACTGGTAGGGCCCAGGAAAAGAAGTAGCGGCCGGAGGCTAAGCTACACTTAGTTATACAACCAGGGTTAATACACACGGCTACTCTAGCCACCCCACCTTTCTCCCCAAGGAACCTGTGAGTTAATTTTAACCCCTACTCAATTGCAAATCATAACTATCCACTGCCACCACCTGGGGTATGCAAATAAGATGTCAAATTAATATTTATTATAGAATAAACTATGCACTTTCACACACCAACTTTCACAGTTTTAGTGTTAGGATCTGCATTTTTGGTTTACCTTGACGTTTGGTATGCAGGCTTACGACGCTTTGGCCAAAGGGTTTAATTAAAAAAACAAGTAATTACTATTAGTATTCAAGTATTTAAACTTTATACTCATTACCATATATGTTTTGTCAATTTGATGTAGCATTGGGCACCCCTGTCTTCTGTTGTATACATTTGCCACGCTCAGTAGCACTCATTTTGCATAAATATATATTCATGATGTGGTGGATGTAGGAGTTTGAGCTATCTGGGAATATGTGTGTTAATCAATTTCTGACTGGTAACAGTCTATGGAGGTTAGGTGGCACCTCCCCCCAGAGCTCGCCCCTCCCCACCTTTTTAACTTGGGAGGTTCTGACAACTTGCTGAATGGACAGGACTCACTGCAGTTCCTTCCCCTCATACAGAGGTAACAGGAAGGGTTCACAGTTTTAGTGTTAGGACCTGCATTTTTGGTTTACATTGACGTTGGTATGCAGGCTTACGACGCTTTGGCCAAAGGGTTTAACTAAAAAACCAAGTAATTACTATTAGTATTCAAGTATTTAAACTTTATACTCATTACCATATATGTTTTGTCAATTTGATGTAGCATTGGGCACCCCTGTCTTCTGTTGTTCACATGAAAGTAGCCAAAATCAAGCAGCCATCCAACTTTAGGGGTGGATGTGCCCTGTGAATATGCAGCAGCCACCAGCCACCAGCCACCAACGTCCAAGGAAGAAAAGAAAAGGCCATATAGTGTAGACGGTAGTATATTCTGACAATGGGTATACAAATAAAGGCTTACACTCTGTATGATCAAGATAGGCGTAAATGGATAGCGGGTAACAGGTACACAGTGAGTCGCGATCCCCTGGGTTCCTCGTTGTCCTCCGCTTCACCGGAACACTGTATCCATGCCAGGGCTCCCGTCACGTCACTTCCGGTGCGTCGAGAACCGCCGGGCCTGATGATAGGAGTGGATTCTCGGTGTTCCTTCTCTTGGGTATTGCTGGACTGAAACACTACGCGTTTCGCCGTTAGTGCTTACGGCTTCGTCAGGAGTGTTGATTGGCTGCTAAATCCTTCTTTAAACACCCTTAAGCCCTCCCTCTTACTAACATCCTATTGGCTAATCAATTCAACATAGTGTAAGTAAATAATGTGGGCTAAATAGAATGGGCAGGTGTATCTCACTTAAGTTACCCCTAAATCCTCCCTCATATAATCATATTACAACATAATGAAAGTAGATAAAGTCGGCACAATAGAGTGGGCGGAATAGAGTGGGCAGATAGTCACATAATGAATATTAAATTACCTCATTGGGCATATGACAATTAGAAACAAATTAAACATATTAAAACATATTAAAATATATCTAAAAATCACAGATATCTAACTGAAACTAAAATACATTATAACTTTATTAACGACGATTGTGGTTTATCTCGGAAAAAAGAGTCAGGAAAAAAATAATTGGTATTCGTATAATATTACCAAAATAGCAGAAATATATGTAATCCTATATTTCTACATAAATGTTTTCGTAAATATTTTTAATACAGTAATACTAGAGGTATAAGATAGTTTCAAAGAAATACGCCCAATTCAATATCAACATTCAATCCCCTAGGGGTTAAAGTTTTCATAGTGAAAATCCAGTATATCTCCCTTTTGGTTAGTAGAATATTACGATCCCCTCCCCTCCAATGGGGTAATACATGTTCCAAAACTGTAAATGTAAGTCCTGTGGTATTGCCTTGATGGTAATTTATAAAATGTTCAGATAGAAGATGGGTGGTTACCCCTCTTCTTATATTTCCCAGATGTTCTAGGAATATTCTACTAACCAAAGGGAGACATACTGGATTTTCACTATGAAAACTTTAACCCCTAGGGGATTGAATGTTGATATTGAATTGGGAGTATTTATTTGAAACTATCTTATAACCTCTAGTATTACTGTATTAAAAATATTTACGAAAACATTTATGTAGAAATATAGGATTGCATAAATTTCTGCTATTTTGGTAATATTATACGAATACTAATTATGTTTTTCCTGACTCTTTTTTCCGAGATAAACCACAATCGTCGTTAATAAAGTTATAATGTATTTTAGTTTCAGTTAGATATCTGCGATTTTTATATATATATATATATATATATTTTTTTTTTTACTTAAATTTTTTATTGAGCATTTTTTAACATACGAAATAATAATTAACAAAACATATAACAGATAAAAGGGGGGGTCGGGAAGGTGGGGGAGGGGTAGCATTTGTAAAAATATAGCATTGTACACAACTATTTAATTACCACGTGTATCACTCTGTTCCAAATATTCTAATCTATATATGGGGATATACCTGCATGGCGAAACCAAGGGGCCCAAATCTCAGAGAATTGCGAGGTAGAGCCGTTCAGATAGGCTGAGAGTTTTTCCATATAAACTATATGCCAAATTTTGTTATTTATTTGGTTTAAGGATGGGGGGGCAGGTTGTTTCCAATTTTTGGCAATTGTACAGCGTGTACTGTAGCATTTAACATTTGGGCTAGTACTCTAGCTTTTTCCAGGAAATATTAGCTATTGGCTTGCCTAGCAATATATATACTGGGTCATGTGGGACAGTGTTTTCTAGGATCTTGTGTATTAAGGTGAACACTTCCGTCCATGTTTGTTGGATTTTGGGACATGACCAGAATATATGCAGAATATTCCCCACTTCACCACAACCACGCCAGCACAGAGGGGAGACCGCTGGGAGAAAAGAGTGCAGTCTGGCAGCAGTCATATACCATCTGAATATTAACTTGTAAATATTCTCTTTTATTACAACGCACGATTAATTTTTGGAGGCAGCTTCCCAGATGTCTTTCCAGGTATCGAGATCTATACAGACATTGAGGTCTTTTTCCCAGGATACCATATATTTATCGGGGTTTGATTGCTCTTGATAGAGGATAGACTTTGGTATATTCTGGAGATAATGCCCTTTGTGTGGGGCTGGTGTAAACACCAGTCCTCGAACAGAGTTAAAGCATGGGGTTGACTTGATTTGTAGACTGATTGGATATAATATGTAGAACAAAAGGTGTACAAACAGCGCTTATACAATCAACAAATGATAAAACCTTAGATAAATTGTCCGAATGGTAGTCCTGGAGCTGCCTGTTGAGATTGTTCTGGTATCTTGCACCCAGACTTGAATTTGTGGACAAAAGCAACCTCCTCTGGCGCTGAGGTGGGGACTTGAATTTTCTTCGTATAGACTGTGACCTCAGGAAAAAACAAAAGACAAAACATGCAGGAAGCCGGCAATAGTGTATTACCCAAGGGATACAAAACATATATATAGGAGCAATTTATTGATTGAATATCTATTAAATATACATAAAAATTAACATGAAAATATACATAGATATATCCCTGACGAAGGGATATCCCTGACGAAGAAAGACACCAATAGAGCTTTCGAAACGCGTTGGATGGTTTTTGGTACTGTTGGGACACCGTAGCAGTGGACGAGAATTGGTGACGTCATTGCGCGAGCGGATCGGGTGCATTCCATGAAGTGATTCACGACGGAGCACGAGATAGGATCCCGGCAGCAGGAGACGCAAACACCGCCAGGCAGACGGTGCATCCCGGCCTTAAAGACCATTAACCAGTGCATTTGACCTATTCACATCTGGTGAGTAGGTTTTCAATTTTTACCAGGCGGAGCAAAGATCAGAAGTCTTGGACACAAATTGCAAGCCTCCCACTGTGATAGTGTGCAAGCAGCTTGTTCACATCACCAGTCAGTGCCAAGCACTGGTTCAAATATTTTATTAATTTTTATGTATATTTTCATGTATATTTTTATGTATATTTTATAGATATTCAATCAATAAATTGCTCCAATATATATGTTTTGTATCCCTTGGGTAATACACTATTGCAGGCTTCCTGCATGTTTTGTCTTTTGTTTTTTCCTGATTGGATATAATGCTTAACCTGGAGAAATCTGAAAAAATCAAAAGAGGGGATATCATGATTCGTTTGTAGAGAAGCGAATGGGGGGACTTTCCCTTGAACGAGAATATCTTTGACTCTCGTGTGTCCTTTTTGAACCCAGGTATGGGAGAGCGGGTTTTCTGTGTAAAAGGGCAGAGAGGGGTCTGAGAATAGGGGTTGCATGAGGGAAGGGGTACTGGTTAGTTGGAACTTGAGGGAGTCCCAGATATTACAGGCAAAGGATATCACCGCATTCTTGAAACTCTCAGGCGGTCTAGATTTTTTGTTGAGCCAGAGAAGATTTTTTATTCTGCATGGGGAACAAATCAAATCCTCTATCTCGACCCACCTCCTTTCGGTTGGGTTTACATGCCAGCTAACAAGTTGCCCCAGTTGAGCTGCTCTATAGTAGTTTTGTAAGTTCGGAAGAGCTAAGCCTCCTTCTGATTTGGACTTACTGTATAAAGAATATCTTTGCGAACTCTATGTCGCCTGTTTTGCCAGACAAACTTCAAAATCTTCTTCTGAATATTATTTAGGTCTTTCTGACAGATTTTGACCGGGAGAGTTTGAAAGAGATAGAGGAGTCGAGGTAAAATATTCATTTTAATAGTGGTTATTCTCTAAACCAAGATATTATATATGGGTTCCAAGTGGCGAAGTCCTTGACTATCTGGTCAAAGAAGGGTTTAAAATTTCCGTTGTATAAAGTTGAATAATTTTTTGTTAGTTGAACCCCTAGATATTTAATATGGTTCGCGTTCCATTTAAAGTCAAAATTTAGTTGGAGTAATTTTACTAATTCTTTAGGGAGATTTAAACTAAGGGCCATGGATTTGGAATGATTCATTTTATAACCTGAAAGTGAGCCGAATTCTGATAGAACAGAAAAAAGGTTAGGGAGGGATGTGAGAGGTTTTGAAAGCGTCAATAGTATGTCGTCCGCAAAAAGAGCTATTTTAAATTCTTCCTGACCAACAGAAATACCCGCAATATTGGGGTTCATCCTTATCTGGCATGCTAATGGTTCTATGGCTAAGGCAAACAACAATGGTGAGAGCGGACAACCCTGCCTAGTTCCATTTAATATTGAAAAGGGGTCAGACAAAGAGCCGTTGTCAGACAAAGAGTCAGACAAAGGCAATGACATGTCCCTTACCTGGCGGCTTGTGCGGGGTAAGGAGAGGTGTAGTACCGGGGAAGGAAGATCTGGGCCTGCGGTGTGAGAGGATCCGGAGAGCTGAATGGGTAGCGAGGTCCCCTTTGTGTCTCTCACATGTGTCCTGACACCCCCCCTCCTCCCGACACCCCCCCTCCTCCCGACACCCCCCTCCTCCCGACACCCCCCTCCTCCCGACACCCCCCCCCTCCTCCTGATGCCAGCTCCGCTCCGATCTCAGCAGCCGACACCAAAGGTAGGGAGGGGGAGTGGGAGGTGTGGTGTAGTGTGCTGTGAGAGTGTGTTGTGAGAGCTGTGTGCTGTGAGAGTGTGCTGTGAGTGTTGTGTGGAGTGATAGCTGAGTGCTGTGTGAGCAGTGTGCAGTGTAGAGTGTGTGCAGTGTAGTGTGTGCAGTGAGTGCAGTGTTGAGTGTGTGCAGTGTAGAGTGTGTGCAGTGTGTGCAGTGTAGTGTGTGCAGTGTAGAGTGTGTGCAGTGTGAGCAGTGTAGAGTGTGTGCAGTGTAGAGTGTGTGCAGTGTGTGCAGTGTAGAGTGTGCAGCATAGAGTGTGTGCAGTGTGTGCACTGTAGAGTGTGTGCAGTGAGTGCTGGGAGTGTGTGCAGTGTGTGCAGTATAGAGTGTGTGCAGTGTAGAGTGTGTGCAGTGTAGAGTGTGTGCAGTGTGTGCAGTGTGTGCAGTGTAGAGTGTGTGCAGTGAGTGCTGGGAGTGTGTGCAGTGTAGAGTGTGTGCAGTGTGTGCAGTGTAGAGTGTGTGCAGTGAGTGCTGGGAGTGTGTGCAGTCAGTGTTGGGAGTGTGTGCAGTGTGTGCAGTGTGTGCATTGTGTGCAGTGTAGAGTGTGTGCAGTGTGCAGTGAGTGCTGGGAGTGTGTTCAGTGTGTGCAGTGTAGAGTGTGTGCAGTGTGTGCAGTGTAGAGTGTGTGCAGTGTGTGCAGTGTAGAGTGTGTGCAGTGAGTGCTGGGAGTGTGTGCAGTCAGTGTTGGGAGTGTGTGCAGTGTGTGCAGTGTGTGCAGTGTAGAGTGTGTGCAGTGTAGAGTGTGTGCAGTGAGTGCTGGGAGTGTGTGCAGTCAGTGTTGGGAGTGTGTGCAGTGTAGAGTGTGTGCAGTGTGCAGTGAGTGCTGGGAGTGTGTTCAGTGTGTGCAGTGTAGAGTGTGTGCAGTGTAGAGTTTGTGCAGTGTGTGCAGTGTAGAGTGTATGCAGTGTGTGCAGTGTAGAGTGTGTGCAGTGAGTGCTGGGAGTGTGTGCAGTGAGTGCTGGGAGTGTGTGCAGTGTGCTGTGAGCAGTGTGCTGTGAGCAGTGTGTGTGCAGTGTGTGCAGTGTGTGCAGTGTGTGCAGTGTGTGCAGTGTGTGCAGTGTGTGCAAAAAAAAAATTTTTTCATTAAAAAAATTTTTTTTTTAAACGGGAGCCACGTGAAAACCTCATTATAACCGATTTTGCGATATAACGGGGCACGCTATAACGGGGTTTACCTGTATATATATATATATATATATATATATATATATATATATATATATATATATATATATATAAGACACACAGATGAAAAAAACAAAGACAATCCCCTTAGTAGCACTCTAAATTACACCTAAACTAATCTATAAGATAAAGATGGTTAAAAAGAAACAGATGCTCCGCCAATTCAGAAAAAATGAACAAGATTTTATTGATTAAACAACAAGACACACTAACTTAAAAACATAAAAATACTAAAGACAGCCTATGAAAATATATATGTATCAAAAATATAAAGAGAGGACTACTAATCAAACACTATCAGTATTACAAAAAGAAAAAAAACTAAAATGTGTCTACATAAAGTTTAAATAATGACAACAAAGTAGTTTAGTCTAACATAATAGGCAATACAAAATATATTCCCACTGACATATGCATGAAAGAATAATCCTTGATAAAGGGCCTACAGGTCCGAAACGCGTAGGAGGTGTTTGTGTCCCCATGGGGGGTTTTATTCATCCAGTTATGTGCTGAATTAAAGGACGTTTTTATCTCCACACCTGGCTCCCTGTTTCCCTGGCTGTGCGCCATTTGCTGCTATTCAAATGCCATATCCTGCCCACACCCTGAGATCCTCCCTCAGAGTCCGAAACAATTTGGGGTAATTGGGTTTTGTGACAAACGGCTTACTCCGGGGCTCCGCCGTCTGTCCGGGACTGTTAGAACACGGTCTTTTAGGGTAGGTTAAATGACGAGGCGTCACGTGCTGTTCCTTTAAGCAGGCTATGCCTGGTTTATTCAGTCCCAGGCACTGAGACTGCCACGGTGCATACAATAGAAACACATCAAAACAAAAAGCTGCTCACCTGAGCGATAACTTAACTTAGATTTTCCCTAACTCAGTGTGGAAGTGGCTTTTCCACTTCCAACAACAAAACAAGGTACTTTTCAGTTTTAGACAAAAAGGAACAGAAACATTTAACCTGTTTGGGGAGAGGCTTTTCCCCTCTCTGCTTCCAGCAGCCTTCCTGTCTCCAGGCTCTTGGTGAGAGGGGAGAGGAAACAGGAAATCAGTCTTACATACCTGATTTCTAATTAGCATGACAGGTGACAGAAATCAGGCAGCAGACAAACTCTGGTCTGGATCTCTCATCCCTCAGTTCCAGCGCTTGCCAAACTGTGGGATGGAGTGCATGTATTATAAGGCTGCACTCCCAGGCCAAATAGGATAGAAACTGTTCAGTTTCCTGGGAGCCCTATATATGGAATTTATTACCATCCCCTGGTTTCTGTCACATATCCTCCCCCCCAGCTCAGACCTCGAGGGATGAGCGACCATGGATATTAGGGAGTGCATCCTTGACAACCCGTCAGCATTGCCATGTTTGTGCCCTGACCTGTGTTCCACAGAAAATTTAAAGGGTTGTAGGCTTAGGAACCACCTGGTCACTCTAGCATTCTTTTCTCTGTTTTGACACATCCAGGTAAGGGGTGCATGATCTGTGACCAACCGGAATTTTCTCCCCAACAGGTAGTATTTGAGCGTCTCTACAGCCCACTTTATTGCGAGACACTCTTTCTCGACTATGGAGTAATTTTTCTCCTGGGGATTTAGTTTCCTACTTAAATAAAGGATGGGGTGCTCCTCACCTTGAGACTCCTGGGAGAGTACCGCCCCCAGCCCTACCTCAGATGTGTCGGTTTGGACTACGAACTCTTTGGAGAAGTCAGGTGTGACCAACACTGGTTGGGCACAGAGAGCTTCTTTCAGGCTTCTAAAGGCCTGTTCGGTTTCGGGGGACCACTTTACCATTAGTGGTCCTCTTGCTTTTGTGAGGTCGGTTAGTGGGGTTGCCTTAGTTGCAAAATTGGGAATAAACCTTCTATAGTACCCAATTAACCCCAAAAAGGTCCTTACTTGTTTTTTTGTAACTGGCCTTGGCCAATTTTTTATCGCCTCTACTTTGAGTGTTTGGGGTTTGAGTAAACCTCTGCCAATAGAATACCCCAGATACTTGGCCTCCTCCAGACCAATAGTGCATTTAGCGGGGTTAGCAGTTAGTCTAGCAGACCGAACTGCATCGAGCACAGCTTGGACCTTTGGAAGGTGGGATTGCCAATCTTCACTATGGATTACCACATCATCCAGGTAGGCGGCAGCATACCGAGCATGTGGTTTTAAAATGTTATCCATCATTCTTTGGAATGTGGCGGGAGCTCCATGTAAGCCAAAAGGCAGCACCTTATACTGAAAGAGGCCGTCTGGGGTTGAGAAGGCTGTCTTTTCTTTTGCCCTTTCTGTGAGGGGAACCTGCCAGTACCCTTTTGTTAGGTCTAGGGTTGTGAGATATCGGGCTTTGCCCAGTCTCTCTACAAGTTCATCTACCCTGGGCATAGGATAAGTATCAAATTTTGACACCGCGTTTAGTTTCCGGTAGTCATTACAAAACCTTGTTGTACCATCTGGCTTTGGGACTAAGACTATAGGGCTGTTCCACCCACTTTGGGATTCCTCAATTACGCCTCGTTTTAGCATTTTTTTAACCTCTAAACTTATAGCCTCTCTTTTGGCCTCTGGGATTTGGTACGGTTTAAGGTTAACTCGGACCCCCGGTTCAGAGACTAGGTCATGTTCAATTACGCTAGTTCTACCTGGCTGTGTAGAGAAGACTTCTTTGTTTCTTCTCACTAAATTCTGAACCTCTCGTTTCTGATGAACGGACAGGGTTTCAGCTATGCTAACCTCTGGGTCAGTTTCTCGATTCTCTGACTGACCTGGGGGTACTAGGGTTAACAAGACCTCTCTATCTTTCCAGGGCTTAAGTAGGTTTATATGTTAAATTTGCTCAGGTTTCCTCCTACCTGGCGGTCTCACCTTATAATTTACTTCTCCCACTCTTTCCAAGACCTCATATGGCCCATGCCATTTAGCAAGGAATTTACTCTCTACGGTGGGAACCAGAACTAGCACCCTATCGCCTGGAAAAAAAATTCTGACCCTAGCACCCTTATTATACATATTCCTCTGTGCTTTTTGAGCTTTTTTCATGTGTTCCCTCACTATAGGTAGGACGTCAGCTATGCGGTCCTGCATCTGGGCAACATGCTCTATTACACTTCTGTAAGGGGTAAACTCGTGTTCCCAAGTCTCTTTGGCTATATCCAGTAAGCCCCTTGGGTGTCGGCCATACAATAGTTCAAACGGAGAGAAGCCTGTGGATGATTGGGGAACTTCCCTAATGGCAAATAACAGGTATGGTAACAAACAATCCCAGTTTTTCCCATCCTTATCGACCGCCCGGCGTAACATGCTCTTTAAGGTTTTATTGAACCGTTCTACTAAACCATCTGTTTGTGGATGATAGACTGAGGTTCTGAGATGCTTGATTTTTAGGAGTTTACATAACTCTTTTGTTACTTGGGACATAAATGGTGTTCCCTGGTCAGATAAGATCTCTTTAGGAATTCCGACCCGGGAAAACAGAACTATTAACTCTTTTGCTATGTTTTTGGCAGAGGTGCTACGTAGGGGAACTGCCTCCGGATATCGGGTGGCATAATCTAATATTACCAATATATGCTGATGTCCCCTAGCAGACTTTACTAGGGGTCGTACTAGATCCATAGCAATCCGGTCAAATGGTACATCTATTATGGGAAGGGGTACCAATGGGCTACGGTACGCTTTGAACGGGGCGGTGATCTGACATTCTGGGCACGAGGAGCAATAATTCGTAATTTCTGCCAGAACCCCAGGCCAATAGAAGCTTCGGAGATTCTTTTCTTTTGTCTTTTCCACCCCTAGGTGTCCCCCCAATGGGTGACTATGTGCGAGGTGTAATACTACATTACGGAATGTCCGTGGTACCAACAATTGTTTAGTTGTAACTGACTTCCTTTTATCAACCCGATATACTAGGTCATTCTCTACCTCGAAGTAGGGGTAGGCAAGTGACCTATCTGGTTGGCCAGGAGTACTATTCTGGTCCCGTATATTCCCCCTTGCTACCGCTAATGTGGGGTCTTCCCACTGGGCCTTCTTAAAACTCCCATGACTGACCTCTAGGTCAGCGAGGGTCTTATCCTGTTCTGGGGGGGTAGGTGCCTGTTCAACATCTTGATTTGGGGTATTCCCTACCAAGGTAGCCATGGGGAAAGGAATTTTACTGCACTCCTCCTTTTCCCCCTTCTTATTTGGGCCCTCGTCAACCTCTATTCCTGAAAAAGGGAAAGGATTTGTTTCTTCTGTTACTTCGTTATGGTCCGCTATTGAACTCTGGGCGCTATTCTGAGAGGAGGACCACATTTTTAGAAAATGGGGAAAGTCGGTCCCTATTAACACATCATGTGCCAGTTTGGGTACAATACCCACTTTGAAATCTAAAGAACCAAACTCTGTTTAAAAAAAAACATCAACAGTTGAATATTCATGATTATCCCCATGTATACAACAAATTGCCACTCTTTGTGAACTGTTTACCTATTTCTTCTTAATGGGCAACAGGTATTCGGACACTAGTGTGACCATGCTCCCAGAGTCAAGAAGTGCCCGAACCCTCTTACCATTAACCTTTACAAATGCCCACAGATGGTTATTCAAGGGGTCTTCTGGGCTAGGGCCCATACATTGGGACCACAGCGAATAAGGTTCAACGCTGTTGCATTGCATGGGTTCAGCATTTAGTGGGCAGACTTTCGCGGTGTGGCCCCTCTCATAACAATTTACACATTTAGGTACATAGTCTGTGTCCCACTTAGAGCCTTTTTTCGGCTCCCCATGTTGGCTGTTGCCCTTAGTGTGCGAGCCACTGTTGCTGGTGCTGTGTGAAGGCGGTCGTCGCTCTTCAGCCCCCCTTAACCCCGGTACCCTTTTACCGTCCCTGGAAGAGTCCTGGAACCTTGGGTAGTGGGGTTGCTACACGACTATGGGTTGCGGGTGTTCTTCTGCCGCATTGTACCTTTCTACGAGGGCCACAAGCTCGTCTGCATTGTGGGGGTCACTCTGACTGACCCAACGGCGTAGGGCAGAGGGAAGTTTCCTCAAGAACTGGTCCATGACCAACCGTTCCACGATGTGGCTTGCTGAGTGGATCTCGGGTTGTAGCCACTTTCGAGCGAGGTGGATGAGGTCATACATCTGGCTTCGGGTGGCTTTATCCATCATGAAGGACCATGCGTGGAACCTTTGGACACGAACAGCCGTGTTTACGCCGAGGCGGGCGAGGATCTGGAACTTCAATTTTGCATAGACGTTAGCTTCGGCTGGCTCTAGATCAAAGTAAGCCTTCTGGGATTCGCCGCTTAGGAAGGGTGCGATTAGACTGGCCCACTCAGCTTCTGGCCATCCCTCTCTCTGTGCCGTGCGTTCAAACGTGAGAAGATAGGTTTCCACATAATCCGAGGGCCCCATCTTTTGAAGGTAGTGGCTTGCCCTGGTCATTTTCGGTACTGGGGCTGCCGCTGCCAGTGGAAGGTTACTGATAGTCCCCCTCAGGATCTCGAGTTCCTGCTGTAAGCCCTGAGCGAACCGCTTTTGCTCCTCTCTCAGCAGGCGGTTTGTCTCTTGCTGGTTTGCATTAGTCTCTTGCTGGGCTATTAACAGCTGTCGCTGGGTTTCACTCGCCTGTTGCTGGGCTTCATTCGCGTCTTTCTGGACAGCGACATTGCGTACCAGCGCACTCACCACGTCTTCCATCTTGTTTGGAGAGAGAGAAAAAAAAAAACCTTCTTTTTTTTTTTTTTTTTTTTTTTTTTTTAAAGTTCTTTAACCCCCAGACCTTTCAGTGTTCTGCCCGCATTCTCCACCATATGTGACAAACGGCTTACTCCGGGGCTCCGCCGTCTGTCCGGGACTGTTAGAACACGGTCTTTTAGGGTAGGTTAAATGATGAGACGTCACGTACTGTTCCTTTAAACAGGCTATGCCTGGTTTATTCAGTCCCAGGCACTGAGACTGCCACAGTTTAAACAGAAAACAAAGCCAAACAAAAAGCTGCTCGTCTGAGCGATAACTTAAACTTAGATGTCCCTGACTCAGAGTTGGAAGTGGCTTGTCCACTTCCACCAACAAAATAAGTACCTTTGCAGTCTTTAGACAAACTAACAGAATGAATGAAGCGATTTGGGAAAGAGGCTTTCTCACCCCTCTGCAGTTCAGCAGCCTTCCAGGCTCTTGGGCGGGGCCCAGAGGAAACAGGAAACAGGTCTTATATACCTGAACTCTAATCAACATGACAGGTGACAGAAAACAGGCAGCAGACAAACTGTGGAATGGAGTGCCTGTACCACGAGGCTGCCCTGTTCAGCTTAGACAGGACAGAAACTGTTCAGTATCCTGGGAGCCCTGTATATGGAGTTTATTACCAACCCCTGGTTTCTGTCACAATATATATATATATATATATATATATATATATGCAATGTAAGACAATCATATACATTTACACGCCCGGGGCGGGTAGATTTAACCTCCGGGCGAGTAAATATTGGCCCAAGCAGTACACGTGTTTGTTTTTTTAAATTTCCCTGCTCACGCTGAAAAAAAAAAAATCCCCCTACCTGACAGCTGATTGGTGCGCGCTCCCAGGCTTTGTGGGTGCGTGGCCAGGTTCTATATGAGCCCGCCCCCAAGGAGCGGCCATTCTTTCTCTGCCAGGAGATCTGGTTTATTAACAGCTGTTGCTGGTTTGCATTAGTCTCTTGCTGGTCTATTAACAGCTGTTGCTGGGTTTCATTCGCCTGTTGCAGGGCTGCATTAATCTTTTGCTGGGCTTCAATCGCGTCTTTCTGGACAGCGACATTGCGTACCAGCGCACTCACCACGTCTTCCATCTTGTTTGGAGAGAAAAAAAAACTTTTTTTTTTTTTTCTTGTTAAAGTTCTTTAACCCGCAGACCTTTTAGTGTTCTGCCCGCATTCTCCACCATATGTGACAAACGGCTTACTCCGGGTCTCCGCCGTCTGTCCGGGACTGTTAGAACACGGTCTTTTAGGGTAGGTTAAATGACGAGGCGTCACGTGCTGTTCCTTTAAGCAGGCTATGCCTGGTTTATTCAGTCTCAGGCACTGAGACTGCCACGGTGCATACAATAGAAACACATCAAAACAAAAAGCTGCTCACCTGAGCGATAACTTAACTTAGATTTTCCCTAACTCAGGGTGGAAGTGGCTTTTCCACTTCCAACAACAAAACAAGGTACTTTTCAGTTTTAGACAAAAAGGAACAGAAACATTTAACCTGTTTGGGGAGAGGCTTTTCCCCTCTCTGCTTCCAGCAGCCTTCCTGTCTCCAGGCTCTTGGTGAGAGGGGAGAGGAAACAGGAAATCAGTCTTACATACCTGATTTCTAATTAGCATGACAGGTGACAGAAATCAGGCAGCAGACAAACTGGTCTGGATCTCTCATCCCTCAGTTCCAGCGCATGCCAAACTGTGGGATGGAGTGCATGTATTAAAGGCTGCACTCCCAGGCCAAACAGGATAGAAACTGTTCAGTATCCTGGGAGCCCTATATATGGAATTTATTACCATCCCCTGGTTTCTGTCACACTTTATATAACGAATTATAGT
The DNA here is from genome assembly GCF_040206685.1 of Ascaphus truei. Lineage (NCBI taxonomy): Eukaryota > Metazoa > Chordata > Amphibia > Anura > Ascaphidae > Ascaphus > Ascaphus truei. The sequence goes on along the minus strand of NC_134483.1, from coordinate 208,828,456 downwards.
CCTTCGTAATATAAATACCCAAGTATTTGATTGAAAAGGCTTGCCACTTAAAGTTAAAATTTAGTTCGATCAGTTTCTCCAACGGTTTTGGGAGGTTTAGGTTGAGGGCTTCAGATTTAGACTGGTTAATTTTAAATCCAGAAATTTGATTAAATCTTCCCAGAATCTCAAATACATTGGGCAGAGAGGTAAGAGGTTTCGACAGTGTCAGGATGACGTCGTCTGCATAGAACGCCACTTTGTGGGACTGGTCCCCTACATCTATCCCTGTTACATTTGGGTTTAGGCGGATGTGCGCCGCCAGGGGCTCTATACACAGGGCAAACAGCAACGGGGACAGGGGACATCCCTGTCATGTCCCGCTACGAATCTGGAATTGGTCTGAGGGATAGCCCTGGTGGTGTACCCTTGCTGTGGGGCCATGATATAAGGCTAGGATGGCCTCTAGAATGCGCCCTCCAAAGCCAAAAGCTCTCAGTGCCGCTCTTAGATAGGTCCAATCTATCCTATCGAAGGCTTTTTCTGCATCCAGGCTTAATAACATAGACGGGATATTCTTTTTGTTTGCCAGATCAATCAAATCTATTATCCGTCTAGTGTTGTCTGCTGCTTGCCTTCCTCCAATAAACGCCACCTGATCCGGGTGAATTAACCTCGGTAGGACGTTACCCACCGTGTTGGCTAATAGTTTAGAAATTTTTTTAATATCAGAGTTGATCAGGGATAGGGGCCGATAGCTCTTACAGTCTACCAGGTCCTTGCCTGGTTTGTGGATCAGCGAGATTGAGGCCTGGAGCATTTGGGATGGGAAGGAACCCCCTGCGAGAATTTCGTTGAATAATTTCAGGAGATGTGGCGCTAGAATTTTAAGATATTTTTTGTAATATAAATTTGAAAAGCCGTCCGGCCCGGGGGCTTTGGCAGGCTTGAGGGACTCTATTACCTCTGATATCTCCTCTATCATGACATCCTCCTGAAGTGCCTCTCTCTCCACCCTGCCCAATCTAGGAAGTTGTGCCTCTTGTAGAAATTTCTCCAATTGTTCTCTAATTTTTTGTGAGTGGCTGACCTTATCTCCATCATAGAGAATCTCGTAGTATTGTTTGAACTCCTCTACTATTCATCTAGGATTGGAGGTGAGGTCCCCCCCCTGTGTCCGAATTGCAGTGATACTATAATTTGGGAGCTTGTTACGTAATTTGTTGGCAAGTAAGGTACCTGGCTTGTTGGCTTTGTCAAAATACTTCCGCTTAGGCCAGGCCAACTCCCTCTCGGCCCTGGAGGTTAGCAACAGATTCAGTTTAATTTTAGTGTCAGAGAGTTCCTTCAGGGTGCTTCCCTGTTTATTGGCCATATGAAGTGCGGAGAGATGTGCCACTCTCTCTCGTAGTTCTTTTATCTGGGCTTCCTTTATTCTCTTTGTACGTGCTGCTAAATTCATTAGGATGCCCCTCAGGGTTGCCTTATGGGCCTCCCAGAGCGTGGAGTGTGATGACACGCTCCCGGTGTTAAGCTCGAAATATTCCTTGATTCTATCTCCAATTTCCCGCTCTGATACTGGGTTTTTTAAAAGCAGCTCATTCCTATTCCAGTTCGCCCCGGGCCTGTCCAAAGCCCCCAGTGTGCACCTCAGCTCTATGGATGCGTGGTCTGACCATGAAATATCATGTATCCCATAGTGGGAGACCATGGGGACCGCCTTATGAGATATCAGGAAGTAATCTATCCTACTGTATCTGTCATGGGGGTGTGAATAGAAGGTGTATGCTTTCGTCGTGGGGTGCTGCTCTCTCCATATGTCTATCAGCTGGCAATCTCTTAATCCTTGGGTTAGGTTTAGTACGTCATGTTTCTGTGGTAGATTAGAGCCCGTGCATCTGTCCATGTCTGGATCCAATGTTCTGTTAATGTCTCCTGCCAGTATAACGCAACCGCGTGCAATTGTCTGAAGTTTGCCAAAGAATGCCGTGAAGAACTGTGGGGTTTGTTCACATGGGGCATATATGGATACTAATGTGACCTCTTGACTGTGTATCGACCCTATTACAATTACGTATCGCCCATCTATATCTCTGTGCGTCTCCGACACCAACAGGGGTAGCCTGTTGTGTACCAAGATGGCCACTCCTCTTTTTTTAACTGCTGCTGAAGCCATATAGACTGCTCTAAAGTGTTTGTCAAGGTATTTTGGGGGATTGTGTTTGGAGAAGTGTGTTTCTTGGATAAGAACGATGTCTGCTTTTTTGCGAATGTAATCCCGGAAAGCAATCCTACGTTTAATGGGGTTATTAAATCCTTTAACGTTATGTGAAATAAGGATCAGTTCATTACTCATCTGGACGGTGGTATGAACCCTCATCTAATAGGAGTGTTGCTTTCATCTCTGCTGCCGGTTCTCTCAGGTACCGGTCTCCGGCTTCTCTTAAGACCCATCGGCTCTCTTCTGAACGATGTTCCTGGGGGGCTGGGAGGAAACAAGAGGGAAACCTGGGGGAGGACACATATACATGTAGCGGTCATGTAAAATGCCTACAGTCATCTCTCCTGCTGGCAGTAAGGCCTGGTAAGTGTGGGCATGCCAGCAGTAATCATGGAGGTTTTCCCTCACACCCTGGTGGGGTGCTCTGTGTATGGCTGGGACTGGTCACATGCTCTGACTCCATGGTTAGTGATGTCAGAGGTGTGTCAGCCTCAGAAGCTTACATAAGGCACAGCACTGTGTTCTAAAGTTAGTTATGAGTTGCTGGAAAGTTCTACCTGGTTGCTAGTTGTTCTGCTGAGAAAGGAGTTCCAGCTCTTGTCAGAGCTGAGGAAGGAGTTCAAGTTCTATCAGAGTGTCAGTTATGTTATAGTAACTCCATGGGAGGCTGTGTCCAGGGACCTGGCACAGGACAGTGATTCCTGCGGGAATAGTGAATCCCTGATCTAGGTGATATACCTATCAAAAGGGAGCACTGGCGAGATGAGCGGCTGAAGATACTCCTTGTGGAGGGCAGTTGCCCTGCCGAGTCAATAAAGATGAGTTCAGCCAGAAACCCTCTCGTGTATCTATCTGGAATGAGTGTACAGAGAGGAGCACCACGGAGGAGTTCCTCGCCAGGATCATCCCCTTGCGGATGCAGGGACCCTGGTGAGGTGGAGGCGCTGCACTGGAACTAGGTGAGACTCAGCCCACTACCTCAGTTGCCTGTCTGACGGGTTCTCCCCACACACCATCATGCGGGAGACTCAGGAGTCCTGTAGCCAGCAGGTGCACCATCAGGCATATTCACACTGTAATGGGGTCCGGTTAGACCACAGGGGCCAATGTGAGATTGGGTGGGTCAGGCCGGGCCAGAAATACCGTTACATACACATACAAATAGAAGCAACATATAAAGTCCCCATAGCCGTGGCCCCGCCAACTTGACTCCGGGTCCATCGACTTTGGGAGCTGGGGGGTCGCAGCAGGGAGCCAACCACCAACTCTCCACCCTCCCTGCCTCCCCCCTCTTCCCAGAGGACTTTACTGGAGCTTCCCGGCTCCAGTCCCTGGCCCATGTGGGCCGCAGAGCAGGCTCGGCTCCCGTAGCCCCCGCCCCGCTCTCAACTGTGCTAAACTAGTTAAACCTTTTTTTATTTTTATTTTTTTATTTTTTGAAAGCCTCGTCTGTTTTGGCCCCTAGCCGACACCACCCCTCGCGCCAATATCGGGGTTGTTAACTTCGCCCCTGCTTCCCACTCCCCTATCGAGCTAACCGATATGCTCCTCTGAACGCTGGTTTTCTGCCCTAGCCTCTCCTGCCGCTCGCTTTGCCACTATTACTCTTCTTACTGTCGAGCTGCATGTCTCCTATTCGTATCTAAGTTCTCACTAGTCTAAGTTGCCCCTCTCTTTTCTTCCTTTCCCTGATCCTCCTCCTCCTCCTCCGGGTTCTCATCTTCCCTACTGAGCTCACTTCTTACACTCATGCTGTGCTTCCTTATGTTTACCTTCGTCACCTACCTCAACTTCCCCCCTCCCTCGTAGAACCTGTTCTTTCCCTTCCCTACCACTTACTGTCTCCTTCTACTCCTCTCCCTCCCTCTCCCTCTCCTCCCTGTCTCCGTTGTGTCCCACCCACTTACCATCTGCTTATGTCACATCCCCCTTCTGTTCTGCTTTCCTTCCCGAACTCACCTACTCTACTAACTTCCTCTAGCCTTCTATCACCTTCCCGGCAGCCTTCCCTCTCTGCTTGTTGTGTACTGCTTGCCCTTTCTACAGTCTTCATTACCTTCCCCCCTCTCTCTTAGCACATGCTCTTTCCCTTCCCTCTTACTACCACTTACTGTCTCCTTCTACTCCTCTCCCTCCCTTCCCTTCTCCTCCCCAACTCTATTATGTCTCACTCTCTTACCCTCTGCTTATGTCACATCCCCTTCCAATCTTCTTCACTTCCCGAGTTCACCTACTTTACTAACTTCCCCCACCCTTCCATCATCTTCTCGGTAGCCTTCCTTCCCTGCTTGTTGCTTAGAGCTTGCCTTTTCCACCGTCGCGTCTCCTTTGCGGTGTGCCCTGCTGCTTCTGCATGTCTGTGATCCGGCTACCGACCCCCGCTTCAGTCGCCATCCTGCCTCCCTTCATGTCGCACTTCCCCCTTCCGTTCTACCTCACCTCCTGCTAACTTCCCCTATCCTTCTAACTACGTCCTAACCTCCGCCCTTAGCTTCTGCCCCCGCCGCCTTCTCCTCGGCCCTCCGCTCTCTCGTCCTCCCCCTCCTCTCCCGCTTTCTCTCCACTAGGCATATTTATCTTGGCAATCCCTCCAAGCCCGGCATCCAGCTATCTCTATTCTGTGCCCCGGCGCCGCTCCAAGTCCAGTTTACGGGCTCCGGCGGCTGCGTAGGCGTCGTGTAGCCCCTCTTCCGGTCGCTGCTCCTAGGCGTCGGGCGCCCGCCATGCTGCCCGAACCAAGATGGCCACCGAGCCATTTCCGTCTCCAGTCCCCGGACATCCGGTGGCCGCCATTTTGGAGTCGTCTTCCCGCCAGGATGGATGTGTTCGCGCTCACCTCCTGGCTGACGTGGATTTCCGGCTCCTGCGTTCCAGCTGCCTCATGTCAGCCACCATCTTTGGGCCTCGTGAACCGCAATCTCAGGTGAGTGTATCTCTTCCCTCCAGCATCGCCCTGGGGGTCTCATCTCTGCGGGATCGTGGGTCGTGAGACCCATGTTGACACATTCCACCTATTTGGTGTAAGGGTATATGCCTACCGCTCTCGATCCCGACCCCGGGGGGGGGTCTCTCGCGCCAGGCCAAACTTTGTAACCATAACAACCGAACTTGAACTTGAACAGGACAAACTGGTGAAAGTTTTTATAAGTGGGGTATCCTTCATCTCAGCGGTTATCTTTTGGGGATCGTGGGTTCCTTCCCACTGTCGCCCAGCTGGGGCCCGGCAACTCCTCCGGGTCCTCACTCGGGGTCGGGGATCCCCCAAGGCCCAGCCTCTGTAGGAAAGCCTCCCCTTCTCCTGGCTCCCTCATTGAGACCGGTCTCCCGTTTCTGCTCACCACTAGACCAAAGGGAAAGGTCCAGCGGTAGCGTATGCTTTTCTCCCGGAGGACCTTGGTGATCAGGAGAAGAGCTCTGCGTCTCAGTAGGGTCATGGGGGACAAGTCCTGAAAAATCATCATGCGGGCCCCCTCGAATTCGACTGTAGGCATGGAGCGGGTCTTCTGCAGGATGGCCTCCCTGGTACTGTAATAGTGCATTCTTACTATTATGTCTTGTGGCTGCTCCGACTGCATAGGCCTGGATCGCAATGCTCTATGGCAGTGGTCCATCTCCAGTCGCTCCTTCTGTGTCTCCGGTAGGAGCTCCCCCAACCAGCGAAGCATAAAGTCTTCACACTCCCCCACTGCCTCAGGGACCCCCCTGATTCGGACATTGTTGCGCCGCTCTCTGTTTTCTGCGTCTTCTTGCTTATCTCTCAGTTCGTTTATTTGTGCTTGCAACTCTCCTGTTTTCTTTTTATTTCGTTTGGTGGCTTTTGATGTGAGATCGAGTTGTGTTTCCACCTGTCCAGTTCGCTCCCCCAGCCTGCCCACTTCCCTCCCCAACTCTTTAATTTCTGCTTGCAGTAATATCTTTAAATCGTTATATAAACGGTTGAAGTCACAGATCCTGACCGAGAGAAACTCAGGGTTTTCATTTTCTTCCCGCTCTCCCTCACGTTCCGAATCAGAGCCGTGATTCGAAATCTTTGTCTTTGACGATTGAATCAAATAGGGTATATAAGACACATTCACATCCAAGAATCTACACTCCTGACGAAGCCGGAAGCAGTCACAATTTGTGGGCTGGGCGAAACGCATAGAGTGAGGATTCTTGAACCAGTGGAGGACCCGTAGTTCTTGCCGCACCTCAGAGCCGTGATGTCAGATGCCTACCAGGATGGAAAGCTGACAGTGAAGCTGCGATTCTATACTGCAGACGGAGAACAATTGGATGATCCAGGGGAAGGCGGTGAGAGTGGCGACAAATCCACAACACATAATGATTGTGCAACATGCCTGTTTTTATCTAGCACATTGTAAGTGCACATTTTATATTCCTTTTTTATTCTTTTTATTCCCCACATATGCTCCTCCTGGATGGTATGAGAGCATACCTGTGGCAAACAGGAGGGCCTGAGCTTCCCGCGATGTTATTGGGGAGCCAGGACCGGGCTTCTGGGGTGGTAGCCTCCATCTTCTACTAGTGGTGCAGCGCCTCCATCTTCTATACTCCCAGGATATGGGACAGGACCTGTATAGAAGAACCCCTTGGGTCCCAGGGTAACAGCTTCCAAATCACACACAGTCTTTGGGTAACAAAGGATAGTCTCTTTTATTGGCAGATCGGCAACTCCAAACGATAGTGGCTTCCCGTAGCCGCAGCAACAACAGCCAAGCTGCACTTATTACTCTGCTCTCCTCCCACATAGATAATTCCTCCGACAGGATGGTCTGTGCTGGGGCTTCAATACCCCGGGTCCCACCCCCGAGGTTATCCTCGTGGTGAGGCTTAGATTCTCCCCATCACCCCAGGCGGTGGGGTGAGGGCATTGGTCCACCAGATGTATATATATATAGCTCTATCAGCTCTACTCAGGAGAGCTGATATCTCTCCTCTCGCTCTGATTCTGCACTCTGCGCCAGCAAGACCGCAATCTCCTCCAGCTCCTCGGACCGATCCGCAGGATTCTTCGACTCAAGGCATAACTACTTGCCCTGCAGACTATCGCATAACTCCGAGCATAACAGAACTCTCGGTAGCACTACTGCATCTCCTCTTTCTCTCTCTCGGTCTCAACTCCGTCTCTAACTCACTCCGTCTCTAACTCAACTACACTAACTGGAGTTGGCTGCTAAATATAGAGCTAGCCCCACCTCTCGTGACATCAGCAGTACCTCCCCTCTTGCTCACGCCTGCAGCAGAGTCCAGGCCTGCATCTACCACTCAGGGCAGGGCTATGCATGGGGAAAACCCAGGATTATTACTGGTGCCTGATCTTAACAGGGCTTACCACAGTAGAAGGGAGATAGGTATAGCCTGTGCTGTTTACAGGGGGCTACAATTATATTTATGGTTGTTACTATTCATTATCACTATAGCCTCCTGCAGAGAGGCCATTTTATATGAAAAGCAGTTTGAGGTGGGTTATTTGTGTAACGGGTTTCCCCCCCCCCCAATCGCAGATTATACTGTGTGGGTGCAGGAAACATATATTGTTACTCAGTGTGGTGCATAACCTGTTGGCTCATAGGAGGACTGAGCTTCCGCCACGGGGAAACCTGGGGCACAATATTAGCATATACCATACAATGATGCAGCGCCTCCACCTGCGACGGCTCCCGCCAGAGGGGGAGTGGTTCCTCGCAGGACAATACCCAATAACCACATACAACTAAATGTATAAGAACGAATACCTCTTTACTGATTACTAGAACATATAAGTCAAACATGTAGTAACAGGTGTCCCTCTCTAAAGGTAACCCAACTCAACGTTTCCTCAAGGTTAACTATAACGGACACCACGGCGGGTGTCCACACTTTATGCGTCTCAGCGGACGCTACCGTCCCAACACAATAATCCCACCCTCAAGTCCAATGAGTCCCACCCAACGTCTTGCACTCCCAATTCATAGACCAGCGTATATGTATTTGTGTGTGACTGCGCAGCCACTATATCAAATGATAGGCCTGGTTGGTGCACGTGGGTTGTGGTGTTACCTGCCCGGGCTCCAGCCACGGGTGCTGCTATACCGCAATGGGATCGCTGGATGTCCTCCAAAGGTGAGGTGAATTCCAGCGTGGATAATATCACCGCTTCTTCCGTCGTCTGTACTTTAATGATAACCCGGTTGATGTCCACAGGCTGCAGTCACTCCGCACTTATAGTCTAGAGATTCCTGTGAGACCAAGCATAGGCCCAAGCCTCTCGGCGGAAAGCGCAGCGTCCACTGGATTCCTCACTGGCTTATAGATAAGGGGGCAGGTCCCTAACCTAGGGCCGGTCCCTATCACACTCCGCTAGGGTGGCTCAGGGCTATCTGGGGCCTAGGGGAGTACTGGCCTAGTGCTCGGAGTCACGGACTCCAGCACCCTACCTCTTACCCCTTGCCGCTCCAGTCGCCGACTCACGACGTAGTTCCTGCGCGCGAAATATATCTCTGGTTGCCAACAGAGATCCTCCTTCCCTATTGGCTAATCCTTCGCGGGCTTTCTGGACCTTAACTGCGCAGACGCGAGCTCCCTGTAGTCCTGGAGTGCTCCTGTTTCTCGCGCATGCGCAACGTCCCTAAAAATGGCGGCGCCCTGCTCCGCGAACCGGCGGAACCACCACAACGCGATACCGGCCGCAACCCTTAGTGCTACTCGGCTCGCATAGTACAGGGGAGAAGGTAATACCGCAGGGGACCTGGCTACATCCTCCCCCCGGTAAAATCCCCAACGTCCTCGCTTGGGACACCAATATCATAACTATATACAGCATTTATATACTGAAAAATGCATTGGAGACATAACTTAGCACATGCATGACTTTATACAATGTTACACAACTCCGTGAGCATCACAATCACAGATTGGATCTTGCTCCGAGAACACTGCTGAGTCTCATAATGGGGTGCCCCCATCTGATCATAGGCTACCCGAGTTGGAGGGTACCTGTTTCTTTGGCTCCGTCTGAGCTGTTCTTCAGCAACTCCCTCGAGGGAGTAATAAGCACAGTCCTGAGGCTCAGCCTCTTCCCTTGAGGGGAGAAATGTCTCTGAATAGTCTCTGTTAGGCACAAAGCTCGGGCTCTGTGGATCCAAAGGCTGGCCTGTTGGTGCCACCTTAGTAGGCATTGGCCTACAGGGCCCTTTACCCGTAGCTCCTCCGGGAGATGCCCCTTCTGTGGAGTAGTCCCTTTGAGAGGGTCCCTCCAAGGGATCTTCAGTAGTGTCAGAGGGGGTCTCATTATAGACAGTCTCTTGACCCTGCTCTGGTAAATCGGGCTCACCGTTGAGCGGTGTGGCCAATATCTCAATCTCTTCATCTTCCACTTGAGGAATGGGAAGAAGATGATTGCGGTGCCATACCTTTACCCGGCCGTTAGTGTCTTTGATACGATAGACCGGGATGTCAGGCATTTGGGATTCTATCTCATACACTCCATCTCTCCAACGGTCGGCCAGTTTATGTTTTCCTGGGACGCCTAAGTTCCGAAGCAACACAGCATCTCCTGGCCGAAGTTCCCGATATCGGACTTTATGATCGTATCGCCTCTTATTATCAGCGTTGAGCTTAGCGGTGGATTTCTCTGCCTGCCGATATGCCTGTTGCAAGCTGTCTTTGAGTCGTTGCACATATTTAAAATGGGTAGCATTATGTATCCCATCCGTGGAGATTCTAAGACGCACATCCACTTGTAATCGGGCTTCTCTCCCAAACATCAGGAAGTACGGGGAGAACCCGGTTGACTCATGTCGGGTGCAATTATACGCATGCACCAAGGTTTCTACATGTCGACTCCACTCCGATTTCTGGGTGCTCTGTAGTGTTCCGAGCATGTCTAACAATGTCCGATTAAACCGCTCTGGTAGGGCATCTCCTTCGGGGTGATATGGGGTCGTTCGGGATTTGGCAATGTTCAGCATTCGTAGCAGTTCCCTGATCAATGTACTTTCGAAGTCCCGCCCTTGGTCAGAGTGGAGGCGGTTGGGAAGGCCGTAATGTACAAAGTATTTTTCCCATAATATCTTCGCCATTGTGAGGGATTTTTGGTCTTTAGTAGGGAAAGCTTGAGCATAACGCGTGTAGTGGTCAGTGATAACCAGCACGTTGCATATCCCCCGGCTATCCGGTTCAATACACAGGAAGTCCATACACACGAGGTCCATGGGGCCCGAACTCTGCAGATGACCCATGGGGGCCGATCGGGTGGGCAGGGTTTTTCTCTGTATACACCGGGTACATCAGCGACAATGACACTCAACGGCCTCTCGCATTTTAGGCCAAAAAAAACGATCTCGGACCAGCCCAAAGGTTTTATCGGTACCAAGGTGTCCATGATCATCATGTAGAGCCTTCAGCACCAGAAATTGTAGGTTCTTAGGGAGGACTAGTTGTCTTCTATCCGGGTGGTTGTGATACTGGACCACCCGGTAGAGTAAGCAATTGTCTATTTCGAAATGGTCCCACTCCCGCATGAGTAGGGCCACCAAGTTTTTGGGTGCACACTTAAGCAGGGCTGGGTTCCTCTTTATTACGGCTCTCCGGATGATACCAATAATAGTATCTCGCACTTGGTAATCTACTAGGTCCTTCCACCGTAGTACTTTATCAGGCGTAATATTCATCCCTTTGGGATCACAGTAAGCGTATGGGACAGCCTGCGACCGACATCCCAATGAATCGACCACTCTTAATTCTGAGAACGCCACTTGGTCATCGATGATAGCGGCCATGTTACACATAGCTCGCACGGCGGGCCCAGGCAGTTCTTCCCATTCCTCATCATCTGGGATAGCACTTAGCCCGGGTCTTCGGGAGAGGGCGTCCGCTCTGACATTCAGGGGTCCTGGCTTGTACTTCATGGAGAAGTTGTAACTGTTCAGGGCGGCCAACCAGCGGTGTCCGGCAGCGTCCAGTTTGGCCGAGGTATTGACGTAAGTAAGGGGATTGTTATCGGTCCTTACTTCGAAAGCAACCCCGTACAGGTAATCGTGTAGTTTCTCGGTAATAGCCCACTTGAGAGCCAGGAATTCTAACTTGTGGATGGGGTATCTCTGCTCGCTGGGTGTCAAGTTGTGACTGATGTAAGCCACAGGCCGCAGACCCTCAGGATGCTTCTGGTGCAGGACGGCGCCTAGTCCATTTAGACTGGCATCCACATGCAGGACGTATGGCTGCTCGGGGTCCGCATAAGCAAGCACGGGCGCCTCGGTCAGACATCTCTTCAGTTTCAGGAAGGCTTGCTCACACTCCGATGTCCATTGGTCACCGAACGGTTGGCTAGCCGATACAGCCTTCTTCACGGTCTCTGAAGGGTATATTTTCAATAGGTTGTTCAGGGGCTTAGCCTTGCTCGAGTATCCTTCCACAAAGCGGCGGTAATACCCATAAAATCCCAGGAAGGACCGCAACTCTGTGACGTTCTCGGGGCGAGGCCAGTTTACTACGGCCTCTACCTTGGCAGGGTCAGTGGCGATCCCCTTGGCAGACACTATGTGTCCCACGTAGGTCACCGATGTGTGGCAAAAATGGCTTTTGTCTAGGGATAATTTCAACCCTTCGTTCCCCAGACGGCCGATTACCTTAAATAACCGCTCTTCGTGTTTCTCTAAAGTTCTCCCGAAGACGATAATGTCATCTAGGTATACCAGACATTCCCGTGGAATCATGTCCCCGATAGTCTTTTCCATCAACCTCTGGAACGTGGCCGGCGCCTCACATATACCTTGGGGCATACGGGTGAATTGATAGAATCCCAAGGGGCAGACGAAAGCTGTTTTTTCTTGATCCTCCGCGCTCATAGGTACCTGATAGTACCCGGATCGGAGATCGAGCACACTGAACCACTGACTTCCATTTAGCGCGTTCAGTATTTCTTCGATGCGCGGGAGGGTGTACTGATCCGGTATCGTGCGGTTGTTCAATGTCCGATAATCAATACACAGTCGTACAGCTCCGTTCTTTTTATGCACAACCACGATGGGGGACGCATATGGGCCCCGAGACTCTATCAAGATCCTGGAAGCTTCCATATCGTGGAGAACGTTCCTCACGTCGTCTATATCTCGTGGGGCGAGGCGGCGTGACCGTTCTCGGAACGGGGTGGTATCACTCAATCGGATGGTATGTTGGGCGCTGCGACTACACCCCACATCCATCTCACTCGTGGAGAACACATGTCGTCGTTGGGTCAGCTGCGCGACCAGTCGTTCTTTCCACTGGGTAGATAGTGTCGACTCACCGGAATTGAAATTCATTTCAACGGACCGCTCACCCGCGGCCGCCGCCTTCACCTCTGGTGTGTCTATGACAGGGCTGACCGGATATATGCTCCCCAACTTCTGTCCAACATCCAACTCCATCGGAAAAGGGGAGATATTCTGTACATACACGTGGGTTCGGCGGGGGATCTTAGTGGTCCATTCCCTCACCTCCGGAAGTATCTTATACCCTCTCTGGACTTCTTCCTCCGGGGTACTTTCCAGAGAGAAAAGCTGATCCTCCCCATCCCGGTCCGGGTAGCAACACCAGACAGGCAGTCTCCGCACTCCCCCCGGTAATATGGTCGTCAATCCAGCCTGGCGATTGTATAAGTCCCCATGTCGTTCCAGGGCATAAATCCGTTGGCACTCGTCTCCTAGAACTGGGTCTAGAAGAGCGGTGGCTAGGGGTAATTCGTTAGTCTCTTTTAGGTACTGCCGGAACACTGCTTGTACTATATCCGCGTAAGTGCCTAGAATGATCGGGTACTTGCATTGGCCTTGGGGTTCTGGGCATACCAAGGCCGCTAACTGCATGGGGTGTCGTTTCTCGGTGTTCAGCTGGAGTATTTCCATCTGCACCTGTACAATTCCAGTGATAGGGTAGTCTTCATTGCTTAGCTCTCGTACGGTCACGTGCTCAGCCGTGCGCAGGGTACAGTGCCGGAGGTGCTGTTCGTAGAATGGGTGATATATGATGGTCACTTGCGACCCTGTATCCAGTAGGGCCGATGCGTAGATCCCTTCTACTAAGACGGGTACAATTGCTGCAGGGCCTACTTGGCTGTACGGCCCTCGGTTGGAGGGGTCCGTCTGGGCCTCGGTATCGGCTGGGGCTGGGGGGTTCCCTTGAGGGGTTTCCCCGTCAGGTTCGGCGGCTCGCGCTTGGCATACCATCGTCCGAGCTGGGTTGGGTCGAGTGGAAGTTTGGTCCTCGGTGAGCTCCTCCCGTTCTGGGCAGGCCCGAGTGAGATGGCCCTTCTTACCACAGGTGTAGCAAAGGCGGTCCCTTGATTCCGGATGGCCACGGTACGGGGGCGGGGAATTTCGATTCGGCCTAGCTTTGGGGACCGCACCCTTAGGGGCGACTTCTTCTTCTGGAGTCGCGGGATTCTTGGCTTTAGCCCCAGTGGCTTTAGGTGGGTCACTGGGGGTGGACTCCTTACTCTTGGCGGGAGTATGCAACCGGCTATATGCCTCATGCTTGTTGATCTCATCTACTAGACTTTCCCAGCTAGGGGGTTCGTTCCGCATCAGGGAGCATTTGACCAGGAGGGTGATAAGGTTGTCGGGCAGGGCTCCTTTCTGGAATTGATTCCAACAATACTCGTCCACCTGAGTGGACTTGATCTGGTCTCGTTTCCGCATATCCCATAGGACTTTCCTAATTCGGTGGAGATAGGCAGACAGCTCCTCCCTCGGCTTCTGGCGAATATTGAGGTACCTCAGCATCAGTTTGCCTTCATCCTCGGTCCACCCGTAGGCACGCTCGAGTGTCTCCAACATTTTCTGAGCAGTGATGTCTGCATGTTGATCTTTAGCCAGCCATATAGTGATGGAAGCGGGGGTCCGTAGACACTCCATTATGCGTTGTCGTTTGACTAGCTCAGGACATGTCCACTCCTCCACCACCTGTGAGGTATACTCTATCCAGGCATCGAATGCCTCTTCGCCCGTTGGTGTCGGTTTAGTGCCTGAAAAGGTCTTCAATTTACGATATTGTTGTTGCATTGATGCGTCAGCCCTGGCTCCTCCCAACTCGGCAAGACTTTGAGCTAACATTTGCATCTCATTTCTTCCGCTAGTCGGGACCGGTGTAATACTGAGCGGCGGGCTGTGGTCGGCAGCTGTGCCTACTATAGACTCGCAATAACTCTCAGGGGTAGAAGACGAGGCGCACATATCCACCTCCTCTAAGTTCGTGTGAGAGCTGTCAGGTTCTGACTTGATGGGCCGCGCGGGGTATACTACCGCACAGCTCGACTCGGCCCGGGCCGTCAAACCATACACTAGATGGTCCTTGTTCTTCATTTACATCGTGCCCAATGTCCACTAATACTGAATAGTGCCCTTTGGTCTCTGTGCATTGGTCCACCAAGGCTAGGGCGTTTTTACCCCGGAGATGAGAATGTTGGCGCAGAGCCACTCGGATGGCCATAGACGGGATGTCTATAGGGACGCCGCACACCGCCAGAGTGTGGGCCGGTGGCACTTCCAGCCTCGTAGCCCACTCATATACTTCTGAGCGCGACAGGCACGGGAATACGGGAGACATTCTAGAATGTTTGTTGAATAGGGCACCCCAGGTCTAAGGCTCTCAGCAGCGCCTCCAAATGTAACGGGTTTCCCCCCCCCCCCAATCGCAGATTATACTGTGTGGGTGCAGGACACATATATTGTTACTCAGTGTGGTGCATAACCTGTTGGCTCATAGGAGGACTGATCTTCCGCCACAGGGAAACCTGGGGAACAATATTAGCATATACCATACAATGATGCAGCGCCTCCACCTGCGACGGCTCCCGCCAGAGGGGGAGTGGTTCCTCGCAGGACAATACCCAATAACCACATACTGCTGCGGCCGAGTTTATTCGAGCATTTGCCCGTTCTCGGCCGCAGCAGTAACCTGGCGCGCGCCGGAGGGTGCCGGGTGCGCGCCGAAGCCTCGGAGGAGAGGCCCGCCGATCGGGGCTTCCCCCTCTCCTCACCGGGTCCGCCGGGTCCCCCGAAACATCCCGCCGCCGTCCTCACATCCGCGCGACACCAGGGCTCCCTCGGGGAGCCCTAGGCACGCGTACAGGCGGCACAGGCACCCGATGATGCGTGACCGCGCATCGGTGATGCGCGGCACGCTGAGGGAGTGCGGCTCGCAAGCCGGGACATATCCCGGCTTGCGGAATGAGCCGTACTCGAATAAAGTGTGCCGCCTGTGTACAACTAAATGTATAAGAACGAATACCTCTTTACTGATTACTAGAACATATAAGTCAAACATGTAGTAACAGGTTTCCCTCTCTAAAGGTAACCCAACTCAACGTTTCCTCAAGGTTAACTATAACGGACACCACGGCGGGTGTCCACACTTTATGCGTCTCGGCGGACGCTACCGTCCCAACACAATAATCCCACCCTCAAGTCCAATGAGTCCCACCCAACGTCTTGCACTCCCAATTCATAGACCAGCGTATATGTATTTGTGTGTGACTGCGCAGCCACTATATCAAATGATAGGCCTGGTTGGTGCACGTGGGTTGTGGTGTTACCTGCCCGGGCTCCAGCCACGGGTGCTGCTATACCGCAATGGGATCGCTGGATGTCCTCCAAAGGTGAGGTTATAGTTTAGAGATTCCTGTGAGACCAAGCATAGGCCCAAGTCTCTCGGCGGAAAGCGCAGCGTCCGCTGGATTCCTCACTGGCTTATAGATAAGGGGGCAGGTCCCTAACCTAGGGCCGGTCCCTATCACACTCCGCTAGGGTGGCTCAGGGCTGTCTGGAGCCTAGGGGAGTACTGGCCTAGTGCTCGGAGTCACGGACTCCAGCACCCTACCTCTTACCCCTTGCCGCTCCAGTCGCCGACTCACGACATAGTTCCTGCGCGTGAAATATATCTCTGGTTGCCAACAAAGATCCTCCTTCCCTATTGGCTAGTCCTTCGCGGGCTTTCTGGACCTTAACTGTGCAGACGCGAGCTCCCTGTAGTCCTGGAGTGCTCCTGTTTCTCGCGCATGCGCAACGTCGCTAACAATGGCGGCGCCCTGCACCGCGAACCGGCGGAACCACCACAACGCGATACCGGCCGCAACCCTTAGTGCTACTCGGCTCGCATATTACAGGGGAGAAAGTAATACCGCAGGGGACCTGGCTACATCTGTATTGTGAGAATACCTCAAATCCTCTTGGATGTTATTACAAATGTTTTTTAATTTGGAGTTTATCTGGATGCTCATGGAACTTCTTATATAACTCTTTCTATTTTACCTCATTTTGGGTTTACAATCTAATTATACCCATTGAACGTTATATCTAGCCTGATTATTTTATTTACTCTCTCTCTCAAATTATATAGAGAATTTGTAGATTGTGCTGAGATATATATTTGTAAATGTATAGGAATGTTAACAAGTATTCATCCAGGGGGACTATATATGTTTATATGCATTTTACATAAGTAATTGTTATTTCATTCATTATTTATTTTATTTTTGAATACAGGTTCATATTTTGTGGATGTGATCTTTTTTTGTTATTACATTTTCAACCCCGCCTCCCCATCTCCCCCCCCTTTGTTTCCCTCTCCTCTCCACCTCTTACCCCCTCCCCCCCCCCCCCCCCACTGCCTTTTTCCCATCTCTTTTTTGTCTAACCGTTCTCTCCTTATTTTGGTTATTATTCTTAAATGAACAGTTTATCTTCGTATTTAATAGAGGAAGGGGGTTTCTTGTCCATTTATTATGTAATCATATTCTACTATAGACCACTCCAGATGTAGGAGGGATATGCGTGACAGATTTGTTAGCCTCTGATATTCAATTAGGCTTTTTATAATTATCTTTGAGGTACCTCTACAAGTATACATTTAAACACGTTGAGAAAAATATGTTAACGTTGTAACAGAAGTAACCCTTGATGTTTTGTTTTCATATATTCTTTAATCATTTTTCTGTTGGTTGTATTTGTTCATAGAGCAACACGCATGCGCAATGACATGGGGCATCGCCATGCATGATATGGGTCCCGGTTCCTTACGGGTTCACTAGCTTTAAATATGCTCACTTTTTGGCTAAGAACTACACCTTGATAAAGCTCCTCGGCACAAATCACGTAGGTTTGTACCTCCGTTTTTGTACATGACCAAATAAAGATATTTATATTGGAGTTCATCCTCCCAGTACCTCTTGACTCGGTGGTGCACCACAATTTTCCTTCTTCCTCATTTTTTTAATATCCCCGGTGCATCACAGAGCGAGGTGACGATCAGGTCACCACTTAGTCAGAGGGCTATATTAAATATAAGTGTAGCCATGCATAATAATGACTGCGTACATCTTCCCTGTTGGCAGTAAGTCCTGGTAAGTACAGGCCTGCCAACAGTAGTTATGGAGTTTTTCCCTCACACCCTGGTGTGGTGCCCTGTGTAAGGAAGGGAGTGGCTGTATGCTCTGAGTCCCTGGATAGTGACATCAGAGATGCGCCTGCCCCCTGAGGTATAAAGGGCACAGCACTGTCAGTTAGTGTTGTGGCAAAGTAGTTGCAAGTGTTAGCCAGCAGTTGTGTGAAGCGGTTGGAGGAATACTTTTGTGACCCTGGTGCTGTAACTAGCGGTTGAAGAGTGACCAATCAAGTCTGTCTAAGCCACACTGTGTCCAGGGACCTGGCGCAGTGGTGATCTCCCTAGGAGAAAGGGAATCCCACTTCAATACGGGAGGGCGTACCTGGCAAAGGGACAGCACGGAGAGATGTGCGGCTAGAGCCGGCAGCTGCATGGGGCAGTCTGCTACATCCCAACCTACAATAAAGATGTCGTGTTCAAAGAAAACCCCACTGTGTGAGTGTGAGATTACTCTGCAGTGGCAGTCACCACCGAGAAGGAGTTCCTCACCAGGACAATCTCCCTGCGGAAGCATAGATCCTGATGAGGTGGAGGCGCTGCACATGAAGTAAGTTAGACTCGTAACCACTACCTCAGATACCTGTCCTGATGACATCCCCTAATACCATCAAGCGGGAGACTCAGGAGTCCTGTTACTAGCAGGTGCACCACCACACACGACCTTGTAATGGGGACCGGTTAGACCACACGGGCCAATGTGAGATTGGGTGGGTCAGACAAGGGGGGTCCAGCCGTTACATAAGATATAATTGTTCTGACACCTATTAGGAACAATAACAAATACAGATTTGTAACTGTTGCAATGAGACGAATCACATGATTCCAAACATTTCATGATTAAGAGTTGCTAAAGACAGATATCTGTTTCTCCTGCTAAAATTAAACATTAGACTGTCAAATTTTAGGTGCAGGTGTATATGTGGAGTACACAGACGCAGCAGTAAAATTGTCGTCTGTCTAAGTATTAGAGAAATTAAGATATGACGTCTTTTATATATTGAGCCAACTTTTAAAAGTCGCCAGGGCCGTTTTTTCTTTCTTCTTCTTTTAAGTGATAAAAATGTCAGCCCGAACTGATTTACAACAGGGGTGGTTTTTATGTGTGTTGCAATGCAGAAGGTCTGGGCATAAAAGTTGGCATGTGTGAACAGAAAATTAGATTTTAACTAAGGGAGTGTCTATTATAGAGCATGTGAAATCTCAATTTACACCCAAGACCCTTTGGCAAAAGATCTGATCAATGTTACACGATATCATAAATTAGATGCTTTATTTACCTTTTTATTTTAAGGAACTGTATGCTTTATTGTAACTGTATGTTCTTGTAATAATCTTTCTCTGTAATCAAAGCACTGTATTATATATATATGTAGCACCCCTGTGTGATCCGAACTAATCTAACGGGTTATAAAGGAGTTAAGGCCCTTAGATAATATGTTGCAAGTAGCTACAATGCAAATCTTGCGAAGTGATCAAGCAAGGGCTTGGCCACACCTTGTTTCTAGAATGTGCTGGTAGGGTCACCGGATCTAGGGTGACTCAGAATAGACTAAACCTACCCTTCTGCCCAGAGAGTAGGGAGAAAAGTCATAAATAGGCAGGGATAAGAACTCCACCCTCCGATCCCAAGAGGAACCAGAGGAGGGGGTCTCACCTGTAAATATGTATACAGTTTTGTAGTAAGTAACTAGGGTAGATGCCCCTTTGCTATTTTCCAGTGAGGGAAATGTCACAACCAATTCTAGGGTCCCCCTATATAACCCTCAGATGCGTCCTACCTACAAAAGGGGATGACAAGGCACTCCGTCATAGGTTCCTTAGTGATAAGGCCAGGGCCACAGACAGATTTCCTGGAGCCCAGGCCTAGAGTTGCGTCCGGGGGCCCCCTCCCCCCGTGTTGGCAGTATTGCGAGCCCCTCTCCCCTCCGTCTCACGCCCTCTTCATCACTCATCCCCTCCCGCCTCGCATGTATTTATCTCCCCTGTGTCTCATGTTTACTATATCTTTTCCTCACTCACTCCCTCACCCCCTCTCACTCGCCCCCACCTTCCGTGAATTACCCCACTCAATCCCCCCACAAAATACATACCAAAAAAATACCCCCAATACATATAAAAAAATACCCCCCCAATTCATATAAAAAAAATAGATTTACCTTGTGGATGGTCTCAGGCCGGGCCCGGTGACTGCTAGGGCCCGGCGGCTGGTGCTGCAAGTTGGCCCTGACCTCTGGCCAGGTCCAGCTCCCGGTCACGGCCGGCCCTCGGCCCCCCATCAGCTGCAGGCCTCTTCCTCACTCTGTCCCACGCCAAGCTTCCAAAGTCAGCACGCACCGGAAGCTGAGGCCCAGCTTATTTCTGGCGTGCTGACGTCAGAGAGGCCCGTCGCGCGCCACCCGCGTTGGAAGCTCGGTGTGGGACACAGAGTGTGGAAGAGGCCTGCAGCTGATGGAGAGCCAGGGCCCAGCCGCGACCGGCAGCTGGGTCCCCCGCAGCCACCGGGCCCGGGACACGTGTCCCGGCTGTGTCCCCCCCCCTGTCGGCGACCCTGGATAGAGCCTTAGAATATCACCCCAAAGCTGTCAGAGCAATAGGTTCCTAGCTGTCCTCAAAGAGGGGAGGACTAAGTTATGTTAGGGTGAGAAGCCTCAAGCATGAAAGCACCCTGGCAATGGGTCTCAGTGTAGTTGGAAGCGGCCACTCGCAAAGGCAAATGTATTGCCATGAAGTGACAGCAAAGGAAAGATCGTGCCTCTTTTGGAATCTTGTCTGAACATCCCAAAGAAGAAGTTGTATTGTTGGACTGTTATTAGGAAGCAGGAAGAAGCCCTGTCAGAAAGCTATCTCTGTGATGAGAAGACTGGAAAGGCCCCAATTACATGTACTCAATATGAGCAATAGTGGTTTCAATATGAATAGGCTGAGTGAAGGATAGTGCCTGCAAAGTTACATCATATGCTGTAGTAATGCAAGTACTGTAGTAGTATGTCAGTTGATTTGAAGATGGCACATACCAGGTAAGGTCATATGTTGAGAGCCCTGGTAGGCTAGAGCAGTGGAGTACAAACTTTTGATGCTGCGTCCCCCTGCCTGGCCTTCCTCGGTCTCAAACCCCCTCTCCTGCCTGGCAGCAGCGTCAAATGATGCTCCGGGGTCACGTGACGTCACATGATCCCGCGGCATCATTTTACGCTGCATTGCCATAGAGACGCGCCTGAATCCCGGTAAGTTTTAGTGTTGCAGAGGCCTCATGCGATTCCCCTGCATTAATTTAAATGCCTTGGGGAGGAGCGCGGGACCTCTGCATCCATCCACGCCCCCCAGATAAATCGCCCGCCCTGTGGGGTGCACCCCCCAGTTTGCACACTGCTGGGCTAGAGAACAAGCAACTACCCCCTTATGCACTGAGTGATGGAGTGTATTAAGGTCAAAAGCAAAGTTTAATAAAACAATAGGATAAAATAGGTAGGGACATAATTGCTTGAAATAACGACGTGAAATATAATTATATAGATGACCACATTGTGTCATTACTATTATATATCAGTGAATATTTCAGGAACCAGTTGTGTACCTGAAGCTAGGAGGACCACAGACCTGCTCCCAAGAGACCTCCTGTTCAGATAATGTATTGCTGCTTTAACTAGATTTGTGTGAATACTGTAACTTGAAAGGGACGCTAGAAATGGTAATTGTTTCACATATTTGTATTTTTTATTTTTTTCAGATTGAGAAATGGCAGAAAACATCAGATGATGGATCACTTTTGAATGAATGTACACATCTTTCAGAATGGTGATTTTGTAAGCGAGACAGGCTGGTTTAAATCCAGGGTAGATTGAGACATTTTTCCCACACAAGAATTTGACCTGTCTTTTTTACTTGGAAAATTGATATCTTTCCATCAGTTTAATTTCTATCACTCTAGTAGACTTGAGATTTCTGTGGTTAAAAACACAGGTATCTAAATAGTTTACATTCATTTAGGCTCTCGCGGTCATTTTAGGAAAATAAAATATTTCCTTTTTCACAGTTGTGCAATTATTTTAAAACATCCTTAACATTGATATTGCAAGCTAAAATAGATCATTTTTTTTTTTTTTTTTTAAACTTCTGGAGACTTTTTTATATACCAGTAGTAAATAATTAAACAAAAAAAGATTTGACAGAACAAAATTCCTATGTGTACACAGAATGTCTGTACAATTATACAAACATCTGAAAAATTGAGGAAAAAAACTATTAATAAACTAGAATATCTCAAATGAAACATTTCATGCTCACAGCTTCAGATGAATGATGAGCTAAGAAGGAAGTATAGACATGTACATAGAGCATGAGAGTTTTATACTTAAGAACACAGATCTTGCATTAGATTGGGAAGAATGTGGGGAGCTAGTGAAAGGATACATCCAATCAATCTATTCCTATAAAGAACAAAAACAAATGTTTCATCCATGGAAAATGTTTGGACAGTGGCCAAATACTGATCTATGGAACTGATTGCAAAGTTGAATTCTAGAAAGCAACAGCAGATGGAATGAGCATAAAACCATCAGGATTTCTAATTTCCCTATTGTATTATTTATTCAGACTGGG
Organism: Ascaphus truei; assembly: GCF_040206685.1. Lineage (NCBI taxonomy): Eukaryota > Metazoa > Chordata > Amphibia > Anura > Ascaphidae > Ascaphus > Ascaphus truei. The sequence continues at coordinate 208,806,258 of NC_134483.1, read as the reverse complement.
AAAATTCCTCAAATCAACGACAATTACCCCGCTTATTTCTGCTTCGAAAGCAATTGCTTAGAAAATACACAGAGTGTTCAGGAATTGCGACATAAACATATGTGTAGTGTACAGTATGGGCTAAAATTATTACTGGAATGCTGTTCAATTCACTACTTCACTAATATAATATTATCAAGCCTGCCAAAAAGCATAATCATTGTATGCAATGGTTAAGTTTCAAACAAACATGATGATGTATAGCAAATAAAACAAACTTTTTTTTAATTATTTTTTTTAAGGCAAGTCTCATTGGAAATGTTCAATGTTGAAATTGCATTGTTGGAGCATTAGGACCAATTTAATTAGAACTAGTATTTGGGATAAAAATGTATTTAGTAATATTATTTTTGGTTATATGGCATCGAAATTGTATTCAGCACTGTTCATACAATTTTGCCGTCACATTAGTCCTTTCAATCTAATTGTTGGTGGAACAAAGAAAATAAGTGCAAATAAAAAACCCCAACCCACTAATAGTGTTATAATACTCCTAATTGGAGAGAGCAGTTCTGATCTTATAAATGTGACTATTAAGTGATACAAAAAAATCACTGTCTGCACAATGCAATAAATAGTGCTTTAAATGTCATAATAAGTGCTGTGACTTATATATAGGGGGAAATATACTAAATTAAGGTGAAAAGGGTGAATATAAATATATACATACATACATACATACACAGTTGTGTGAAAAAAGTACACCCTCTTTGAATTCTATGGTTTTACATATCAGGAAATAATAACAATCATCTATTTCTTAGCAGGCCTAAAAGTTAGGTAAATACAACCTCAGATGAACAACAGCACATGACATATTACACTGTGTCATGATTTATTTAACAAAAATAAAGCCAAAATGGAGAAGCTATGTGTGAAAATCTAAGTACACTGTAAGAGGACATGTGCAGAGGTACAATGGAGACTTTTTTAAGGTGAAATTAAATAAGGCTTTTATTGCGCCTGTTTCTTTAACACAAGAAAATCATCCAAACATATGCAAATAAGGGGTCAAACAAAGCTTCTGTTCCACTTGGGAGTATTTCTAGTGAAACCTATGCAGTCCACAACTCCCTTTAGATTAGCATGTCTCCCAGCCCCAAACATATATCTTGATATGTGCAGATATACAAAAAGTCTTAGGAAGGAAAGTCTTATCTGTTTCTTGTAGGGGAAGGCTTCTTTGTTCTTCTGGTGTACACACCTTTGGGCGATAAGGCAATGTCAGGATATAGGTTTAGAAGTACTTTCCCCTGTGTCTTGCTGGCAGCCTCTTCTGGTAGGCTCAAGACGTCTGTCCCTATGGTCAGTCCCACAACTTGTGAGACTCAGGAGCAATCTCTCTTCCTGTCTCAAAGGCAGGCTTTTCTAACAAACCTAATCAGCCAGGTGGTGTTGGTTAATTGACTACCAGCAGTTAACCACCACACTGCTGGATTAGAGGCACATTTCCTGAACAGGGATAAATCCCTTGTTACATACCTCCCCTGTTTGTGGGAAGCTCGGGCTTGCCACGGCCAAAGCCCATCCTTCCACTCTCATTCGAGATATCTCTGACTTGAATGAGAATGGATGGAGGAAGAGAACCCTCAGTCCCGCTGGGATTGGAGCCCTTTCTCCAGTTTATTCGTGTCTCCTCTCGAAGGTGCTTGAGATCAGCACTCCTCAGTCGCTCGAGGAGGACTTTTTCCAAGTATAGTCTTTTTACGGCGTGCGCGGTCATGAGATTTCCCTTGCGTCGGGTGCTCCTCTTATTGTAGGCAGACTGTATGGCAACAGTTGCAGAGCTTTTAAAAACAGCCCTTTGAGTTTTCCGCTCTTGAAGCTGTCTCTCTGCACTTTTTCCACTCAATGGAGTTGCTAGTTCAGCTTCTTTGGGATTGAGTTGCAATTCCACATCCACTTCCAGAGAATGTCCCATCTTTTCAGCTTCATCAGCTAAGGATTCTTCTGGTTTTGATTCAGCACGTGTACCTTCTTTTGTTGCCTGTTGGGTGGCTGAAGGTTTTGCTAGTGCTTGTTTAGGTGGTTCAAATTTTGCAACCTTGTTTTTCAGACGAGCGGTATTCCCAGCTCTCACTGTACCCTTGTCTTCATGGGTTTTTGTGGCTGTGGGATACTGACGCTTGGTCAGGGTCAACACTTGTCCTTGTAGAACTGTAATCTCATCCGCGAGAGATCCCTGTTTTTTGAGTGCGTCTTGCAAGTCTCTTCTCAGGGAATTTATCTGCACACTTTGCTTTCTCTGAGCTTACTTCCACATTTTGATTGTATTGTGAAGCACTGTGAATTTCTTTGCTCGGGCCACAGTTACTTGTCTCAGTTTCTGGACCTTCTTGTGCTCCCTCTTGTGCCAAGTCACCTGGGCTCTAAGCTTGGCCTCTAGCGATGCTTTGGTGATGCTCAGGGTAGCCTTCAGTTTCTCATGCTGCTTTGCGGGGACATACTGGGTAATCAGACGTTCCTGCAGAACTTGTACTTCTTTAGCAGCCTGCAGATTGTCTTCCTGCAGAGTTTGCTGCTTCTTCTCTGCCTTCTGGAGGTGCGTACGCAGACCTTGCAGTTGGTTCTGCAGTCGGTGCTCTGCTTCAAACTTCTCATCTTCCAAAAGTTTCTTTATTTTTTCAAGCTCGTGCAGCTTTTCATTCTTTCCATTGATGTGGTCAGTCAACTGAGAATTCTCTTCTTTCAGTCTTAAATTTTCTCTTTTTGCAGTCTCTATAATTATCAGGGCCTCCATGTAGTCTTCCTTCTATTTATGCACATCTGCTTTGAGAATGACAATCTCCTGGTGTGAGATTTCCTTCTCTAGGTTGAGGGTCTGAAGCTCCTTCTGAGAGACTTTGAGATCTGTATTAAGATTGACAATAGTTTCTTTAGAATTGTCCAGCTCCTCAGTGAGACTGTGTAGTTCCTTTCTGGAGACTTCCAGTTTTGTGTGGCCGCTGTTGATCTCATGCTGTGAGGCATCCAGTGCTGCGCGGAGTGTATGAACCTCCTTCTGGGATACGTCCACCTCTGTCTGGACACTGTTGACCTCTTGTTGTGAGGCATTCAGTTCTAGGTGAAGACCGTGAACCTCTTGCTGAAAGACTGTAATCTCCTTCAGTGCCTCCTCATACTTCCACTTCAGCTTAGCCATCATTTTATCGGATTGGCTAAGCTTTTCCACCGTGGTGGCATTATTAGTGTTTGCAGCACTTAGCTCAGACTTGAGATCGTCCAATTCTGTTCCAGATTCAGAGTACATTGCGAGCACTGTCTTCTGGAGCTCAGCATTATCTTCCCTCTCAAGTTTCAATTGTTCCCGGAGCAGATCACAGTCACGCCTGGCAATTTTCAGGGCGTCTTCAGGGCTGGTCAAGGGATCGTCACTCACTGGTTCCGGTTCCGCTTCCCTGGGATGGTTGACTGAGGGTTCCTCACTGTTGGCACCGGACAGACACGTCTTTGGGTTACCCGACTTCTGCCTTGGGCCCTCTGGATATTCGGTCATCCGCATGACGGGTCCTCCATTTTCTCTAGGCTGCAGGGCATCTCGGTCCCTCTTTTTCTCAGCGGGATCTGCGGACGTGTCTGTTCCTTCCATGGTACGTTAAGAACCGCTTTTCTTTTTTCGCCTTTTTGTTTTGGATAACACCGTCCCCTCAGGTATTCTGGGGTCTCCATCTTCATTTGAAAATTTGGCAGCGTCACTGGATCCACCATGCTTTTCTTGCAACTGTAATAGCTGATGGAAATATTTGGTGATCCGCTGCTCCCGCTCTTTCTCCTGCCGATCATATTCGTCATCATAGGGAGCAGTCTTTTCGGTTCGTACCGAGTTCAGGCACCCCCACCATTCTTGGGGTGTTTTGTGGGTGTGACTCGGTTTGGGTTCCCCGTAAGAGATGTCTTCCTCCTCATCGGACTGGAAGGGCCACTCTTCCGTGGGGTAGGGTTCATTACAGGAACGCTGCATCTTGTCCTCCATTTTGGGGCTATCAGGTTTATTTTTCTTCCTGACCTCAGGAGGCTCTATTGCAGCTGTTGCCACTGTATTTGCTAGAATCCCAAATGGTGGTAGTCCTACAGGTGGGCATATTTTGCTTGTAGAGGTCGTAGCTCTCACAGGCCTCTCTGTAGACTTTTTCTTCCCTTGGGTAAGTTTTACAATTTTAGCATTACTGTGCATGCATTCATCGTCTGAATAAGGCCTGAGGGGACACTGTTCCCTGTGGTGGGGTTCTTTACACCAGGAACAAATTTTCTTCCCTATTTTTGCAGAGTCTGTATTTGACTTCAGCTGGGCGGCCATTTTAAATTCCCAGGGTTCTATTTCTTTAAACACAATGCTTGCTAGCTGCCCATTTTCTGGCTTCAGCAAAGGCATTTGGTTTTCTGCTTGAGTTCAGTAATTTTCAGTCTCATCATTGGGTAATATGGCATTCACTCTTCCTACTTTGGGTGCATGTTGTACTCCCAAGATACATACAGACTTTACTTACAGAAAAAATATTCACTGCTTCAGCGAAACATATGAAAACAACAAACGCCTATCCCTTTTAAGGGCTAACTTACTTCTTGAACCCTGACTTCGACTGGAAGGCAAAACCCCTATTTCAACGACCATATTACACTTTATTGTGATAGGCAAGTAAGGTTTACCTGCTTCAGCACAGTCTTTCTCCTCTTGGAATCAGGGAAAAGAGTCCATCTGTGGTTTTGTGGCTTAGTGCAGTGCAGATTTCCTGCCTGGATGTGTATCCCTTTAATTCTGGTCTCTGCTGCATGTGATCTTTGTTTATGTTGCTCAGGCTGTTTGTAGGCAAAAAGCACAAAAAAAAATTTCACAGGCAATCTCCGGGGCCCCTTTTAACTTCAATGGCCACCTCAGTCCCAACTTCTGACAACCATATGTAAGAGGACATGTGCAGAGGTACAATGGAGACTTTTTTAAGGTGAAATTAAATAAGGCTTTTATTGCGCCTGTTTCTTTAACACAAGAAAATCATCCAAACATATGCAAATAAGGGGTCAAACAAAGCTTTTGTTCCACTTGGGAGTATTTCTAGTGAAACCTATGCAGTCCACAACTCCCTTTAGGCCTCGGCCAAGGTTCTGGCAGGCGGGCGGAGGCGCGCTAAGGCTCAGGGAAAGCGGGTGCTTTCCCTGGCCTTAGACCGTGCCATCCGGGGGCGTATTGGGGGCGTGTCGGCGGGCGGACCAGTGACGTCATGGAGCTGGTTCGCCCTCATTGGGCAAACCGCTCACGTGACCGGCCCTGCGCTCCGGCAAGCGCTTCATTTGAAAATTTACCTAAGACCTACGCTTCCGCTTCACTATGCGGAAGCGTAGGCGAGCCCTACTAAAGCCGCTCTCATTGCGGCTGTAGGGGCTCACTGGTAAGTACCAGCGCGCCTCAGCAGGGGTCAGCGCGTAAGTGCTGACCATGCCCGAGGCCTTAGATTAGCATGTCTCCCAGCCCTAAACATATATCTTGATATGTGCAGATATACAAAAAGTCTTAGAAAGGAAAGTTTTATCCGTTTCTTGTAAGGGAAGGCTTCTTTGTTCTTCTGGTGTCCACACCTTTGGGCGATAAGGCAATGTCATGATCCAGGTTTAGAAGTACTTTCCCCTGTGTCTTGCTGGCAGCCTCTTCTGGTAGGCTCAAAACGTCTGTCCCTATGGTCAGTCCCACAACTTGTGAGACTCAGGAGCAATCTCTCTTCCTGTCTCCATGGCAGGCTTTTCTAACAAACCTAATCAGCCAGGTGGTGTTGGTTAATTGACTACCAGCAGTTAACCACCACACTGCTGGATTAGAGGCACATTTCCTGAACAGGGATAAATCCCCTGTTACATACACCCTTACTGCTTCCATAGGAATTAAGATGCTAAGTAGCAGACAGGTGCTGCTAATCAAATGCCCTTGATGAATTGATCATCAGCAAGTGTGACCACCTCTATGTCATGGGAGACGGGGTTTGGCCCGGTATTAAAGGGGTTACACCCCATTTGGCCACCCCCTGCTCTCACTTGGGAAGCAAGGGGTTAACTGGACTGCGGTTCAGTAAAGTGTTTTTACCCTGCTTCAGCAACCAAATGTATATTCCCCTGTAAATGTGTATTGTTCCCATTCCAGTGTTTGCACCAACACATACACTACCGACACACTTTATTGAAGTGTGGTCGGTACCGCAAGCCGGGAAATCTCCCGGCTTGCTAGTGGCCGCCCCTCGGTCATCGGGAGCGTGCGCCCCCTGCACGCGTGTCCAGGGGCTCCCCGAGGGAGCCCTGGTGTCCCGCGATCGCGGGACAGCGGCAGGGGGTTCCGGGGGACCCGGCGGACCCGGCAGCGGTAGGGAGAGCGCCCCGATCGGAGGGCGCTCTTCCGCTGCTTCGGCGCGCGCCCGTCACACTCGGGCGCGCGCCAGGCAACTGCTGCGGCACAGAACGGGCAAATGCTCGAATAAACTGTGCCGCAGCAGTACAATGGGATTGATGCGGGAGGGACAGGGTTAATGTTAATTTAGTGTTTATAGCCCTTTGTTCCATTTTCCCGCCTTTTCAGGCTCCATTTTGCAGCTCTCCATAGATCGCCATTGCAACCCAATGCAACCTTATGGAGATTCCGGCGATTTGGGCCGTTTCGGTAGAAGACCCTCCGGTTGCGCCCGAGAGGAGGAGCGGCGGTTCCCCATTGTAAGTCAATGGAGCCATTCATTTCAATGGGGATTCCTCGACGCCGACCTCCAGGAACGGGTTGGCAGCCATCCAAACCGCAGACCGCAAGAGCGGAAACATTTTCTGAAAGAGAGCTTTGATCACACTGAGTTCAAGTTCAAACACAATTGGCGTGGGGAACTTAGGGCACCCAGAAATAAAATTATTTTTGCCCCTAGGCCCTAGGAACCCCCACACTCGACCACCAAGGGGTCCGGGAATGAGGGACCACCGTAAAGGGTCGCGCTCACCACGAGGGTCGCGCCATTGACTATAATGGCGGAGCGGAGGTCCCATTGAATCCTATGGCGGCGCCGGCCATATGAATTCCAATGAGGAAAAAGTCGCGGGGTGTTAAAACAGCTAAGTCCGAAAGTGTAAAATGTGTAAGCCCATATCTCCGGTTCTGTGAGGACCAGAGGGCTGGGTTTTGGGTCGCATGTAGTCACTGTTCCGGCATGACTGCATGACCATTTCCAGCCCTCTCCGATCAACCAGACGGAGTATGAGCAAATGTAAAAAATTGTGGGTTTCCTATAGAAGTCAATGGCGGAGTTGCTCCATTGAAAGCCTATAGCGGCGGAGCCCATTGACTTCAATGGTGGAGCTGCTCCATTGAAAGCCTATAGCGGCGGAGCCCGTTGATTTCAATTGGAGAGTGAAAAGCAGAGATTTATTTTAGCTTATGGTGGAGAATCCTGCATTAAAGTTAAAGGGGGATTTTAACTGTTTTTTTGTATCTCCGGTTCTGGGGGTCATGGTAGGCTGAAACTTGGCCACTATTGCAAAGGTCTTCCGGCATGAGGACCTGGCACATTTCATCCCGCTCAGACCCACAGAACGGATTATTTTAATATGTGAAGATATTAAAGAATGAATTGTATTTTGGGTCTGGTATAAAAACTCAGAGCCCATATGTTATGTTAATGCTCAGGGAGGGAGACAAGTGGTCTACAATAAACCCCTGATCAAAGGCTCTCCCACCCTGCTTGTGTATGCTATTACAACGGAAGGCAGGACGTGGGTACTTTATGATAAGTGTTGTGTTTCACACCTTGGGACAAAGGCTTTCCTGTCCAAACCAGACTTTAAGAAGCCAGTCTTGTGGGACGGGGGCTAAGGAAATAAGCCCCTGATTAGAATAATATCCGCCCAGTGGGCAGGTATTACGTTGCCCCTCAGGTGAGGTTGCCAGGAGGGATTGGGTGCAGATAATTGTTCTCCAATGACTTGCACTCAGTGCCAGGGTATAGGAGTGGAACTCCATATAAACAAGTGTAAGCTTTATACTCGGTGTCTTTGTGTCTTTCGTGTCTTCAACTTTACCAACTACTGGATGCCTGATTGCTATATGAATTGCTAATCCTGTTCCTGATTATTTCAACATCCCAATCCCTAAGTAAGTGTTATTTCTTGTCTGTTATTTGTATATCTTGTGTGTTCACCTTCTTTAAGGAATAAACTATATTTATTATATCTAAGTCGTGTTCAATTCAACCCAGTTATTTGGTGTATATTATATCCCATCACATGTTACCGTGACACTCTATAAAACCCGAAGTTTAAGCAGTTTGCTGGTCTGGAGCAATCAGGTGTGTGTTAACCCAATGCCAAGGAGGAAAGACATCAGTAATTATCTTAGAGAAGAAATTGTTGCTGCCCATCAACCTGGGAAGGGTTATAATGCCATTTCCAAACAATTTAAAGTCCATCATTCTACAGTGAGAAAGATTATTCAAAAGTGGAAAACATTCAAGACAATTACCAATCTTCCCAGGAGTGGACGTCCCAGCAAATTCACACCCAGGTCAGACCGTGCAATGCTCAGAGAAATTGCAAAAAAACCAAGAGTTACATCTCAGATTCTACAGGCCTCAGTTAGCATGTTAAATGTTAAAGTTCATGACAGTACAATTAGAAAAAGACTGAACAAGTATGGTTTGTTTGGAAGGGTTTGCTAAGAGAAAGCCTCTTCTCTCTAAAAAGAACATGGCAGCATGGCTTAGGTTTGCAAAGTTGCATCTGAACAAACCACAAGACTTCTGGAACAATGTCCTTTGGACAGACGAGACCAAAGTGGAAAGGTTTGGCCATAATGCACAGCGCCACGTTTGGCGAAAACCAAACACAGCATATCAGCACAAACACCTCATACCAACTGTCAAGCACGGTGGTGGAGTGGTGATGATTTGGGCTTGTTTTGCAGCCACAGGACCTGGGAACGTTGCAGTCATTGAATCGACCATGAACTCCTCTGTATACCAAAGTATTCTAGAGTCAAATGTGAGGCCATCTGTCCGACAGCTAAAGCCTGGCCGAAATTGGGTCATGCAACAGGACAATGATCCCAAGCACACCAGCAAATCTACAAAAGAATGGCTGAAAAAGAAAAGAATCAAGGTGTTGCAATGGCCCATTCAAAGTCCAGACCTCAACCCAATTGAAATGCTGTGGCTGGACCTTAAGAGAGCTGTGCATAAACAAATGCCCACAAACCTCAATGAACTGAAGCAACGTTGCTGCTAAAAGTGGTTCTACAAGCTATTGAATCATAAGGTATACTTAGTTTTTCACACATGGCCCCTCCATTTTGGCTTTATTTTTGTTAAATAAATCATGACACGGTGTAATATGTCATGTGTTGTTGTTCATCTGAGATTGTATTTACCTAATTTTAAGACCTGCTAAGGAACAGATGATTGTTATTATGTCCTGATATGTAAAACCATAGAATTCAAAGAGGGTGTACTTTCTTTTTCACACCACTGTATTCTAATTTAACAGACATGTTTGTTTCTATAATGTAGAAACCATATACAAACATCAGCCACAGCTTTTCCTCAGGATCCCAAAAACCCACGGAGGACGTCCAGGAGAGTGACGTGGGACTACAGATCACCCTGAATTGGGCTTCAATTTATCCTGTTTTATCATTATTTATTGATTAATGTGATAATATTTAGTTTTTATTATTTTTCACAACATAAAGTATTTGCTTGCGTCACTTGCTCCCCTCGTTTTTTGTTCTTTTTGAGGTTCCTTTGGAGGATTGGTTATCCCTTTATTGGGGCTGCAACCACTGCAAGTGACTTTATACTGGACTGGACCTTTTTTTTTTTTGTGGCTCATTGTGCCATGCATTAGCATTTTCCACTGACTACCTAAAATAATCAAATTGGAGTAATAATATTTCATTTATGCACAGTTAGGAATTATATGAAGGTTTGCTGATTACTTATTAGGCACCAATATCACCTGCCTTGACAAAGGGTTTATTGTGTGGTTCATGTCATGCACTGTGGTAGAATATAATCTCAGTGTATAATTACCCCTTGTCGAGCACGCAGATCTGGTACACCTACAGTATAAGTCAAAACCTTTGGCAACACCCTGTCCACAGCATATCTCCCTAAAACCCACCTCCTATTCCTCACCTCCCTCCAACCTCCCCCCATTTTTGCCCGTCACTTATTCCTCCCAATTTGAGTTTAATATTGTAAGGTTCCAGGTATTAATACCCTCACCTCTTATGGGTTTTGTTTCTGAGCACATAACCACAACCTCCTTTGTTTGTGTTTTTTTTTGTCCAGGGACAGATATCTGTTTGTTGCTCAAATTTAGGTGCAAGCCACACAAAATGTATTATTACATTCAGCAAACTTGCCTGAATCTATTGATATGACTCGTGTCTGTCTAAGAATTGGAGAAATTAAGATAGGAGGTCTTTTATATATTTAGTCAGACTTTTAAAATCCAAAGAAAGGAGTTTTTTTCTTTCTTAAGTCATAAAACTGTCAGGCAGAGCTGATTTATGACAGGAGTGGACTTATGTTGTTTCAATGGGGATAAAATAGTACATAAGTCTCACCAAGGTAATATGAAAATCAGAATTCATCAGAGGTGTGTTTTGGGACAGATGGTATACTGGGACTGATTATGGGGAGATATTGATAATTTGAGGGACCTTTGCAGAAAATGAAATGTGGATCAACTAGGTAGCTGTGTATTATCCTGTGTCCCATGTGCAAGTCCCATGCTCACAGGTGTGCTGTACGTGACACACTATTACAGGGTTTTTTATATGGTTGAGACTTGCTAAGAGGTGCAGCTGTGTAATAGTATCTACAAACCATTTCCCTTATATTATTGAGGGATAGCGAGAGCTCATCAAAAATGACAACTCTTTACATGGCCCATTTCTTTATTTGATAACCCTTTCCTGGGTGCACTTATCTTGATAAAAATCTCCGGCCTACTTCTCCAGGATTAGTCATAAGTCGTGTTGTCAGACTGAACACTACGCTACTGATTGGGCAATACCCCTAAACGAACAAGATACCAAGTTAGGAATACACTCACATTAGCCCGTGTGAGTGCCAGATTATACTATTTTTTAGTGGTCTATAAATACGCCATCCTCCCCCTCATTGACGTATATATGTATATGTGTTAACCCTATCCTCCTTTCTGTTTACACGAGAGGAAATCCCCCTGGAGCGGCACTCTGAACCAACGAAGCAAGCGGCCTACATAACAAGAAGAAGAACCAACACCGCAAGGAGAAAAGCTTCATTGGAAGACCACGGGACCCCCAAAGAAACCTTGATGCGACTGAGCTTACACAAGGCCGTGTAAGTTATATATACTTTTATTTTACCTTCTCACCAACACATACAAACCCATGTGTGTTTACCCTTCCAATTAGACATTAACCACCTGAGCTACCACACTTGCTCAGGATATAACTGCTTCATCTTAAGAGCAATTACTAGATCCATAACACTGCCTGTTTCCAACTATTGTGCTCCCCCATCCTTTTTGTATTCATTGCCTACAAGGGTCCTGGATAGATCCTGCTGGGGTTCCGAGTCACAAGAAGACATCACTTGAAAACCATTTACAGGCAGTATCACACCCCCCTTCTTACACTTCCGTACATTAGATAAGCCATACAGAGATAGCGCCTGGGTACCTCCTCAAACAATGAACACTACGAAGCACCTACCTCCCTCACTCTCATGTACATGGATCTGAACTAGAATCCGTCAAAGGCAACAAAGTGATTGCCTGCCCCTTTCATCTGTCTATTAGGAGAGATCCATGTACAACCTAACCTGTTCTGCACTACTTGTGTCAACAATCTATTGGCCCAAATGTAATTGCTCTGGTTTGGGTCTCATAAATTGGTAAAAGATTAATGATGTTTTCTGTAGGCACATTCCCCTATGATATCCTGACATAAGAAACACAGATATCCAAAAAGAAGAGATTATTGATCAACCTTCCTGCCCTTAGTTTTAAAATACAACGGGGCAGGGCTGTCAGGAGCTATAAAGCAACCATCCTTCCTACTAATTTTCTTTCTTTATCTTCATTTATTTTTTACAGGGTGGAAACCTGGAGCATAACCATGTTATTTTCAAATCCAGGGACCCCATGGTTCCTGAGATACTTATTGGTGAAATTACCAGTTATATACAAAATAGCTGCCAAATGTTGGGTCATTAGGCAGTGATTACGAAACACGTTCGGTTGTATCAATTGAATCAATAGAGGCAGCAGTGGGATCGGACTCACCCAGTGGTGCTGGTGACGTCATCCCTTAGGCCCAGATTATGGTGGCCACTTGCTTGCTGCAGCACTTGCTTGCTGCAGTGTGCAGCTGCCTCCCCAGAGTTCTGTGAACATGTACTGTATATATCGGTCATGATAAGCACGACTGCGTTGGTTCTACAACGCATCTCGCTGGAAAATCTCCGAAATTAACTGGTCAAAGGCTAAATTATCCATTGTATTTTGTAAGTATACAATAATTCTTTTATTTTTTTTATAAAATTAAAACGAAATAAATATAATTTTTGTACAAAGATTCAATTTATAAATATAAAAGCTACAGGTTTTTATATGTAAATATCAAAGTTTATTTCGTGTGACACTGACACTGACTGAAAATGTATTTTGACTAAACTGTAATTTGATTGGCCGGAAAATTACACGTGATGCTGCAGCCGCCTGAAAAATCTAATTTTTTGATCTTAGCAAAATGCTGCAGCTTCAACGTGCAACTTTCCCGCCAGACGCGCAGGCACAGTGGTTGCTAACAACAACAAAACCAGAAGAGTGGTTGCCTTACAGACAGACTAGAGACGAGCTCACACTGCAGTGTGGAGACACGGAAAGGAGCTCTCAGCTGTTCAGCAGTCTAGTTGTTAGCTAACATCTGCTCCCCTGCCTTGGCATAAAGCTAATATTCATTTACCATAAATCCTTAGCCATCACCAACAGGTCTTTTTATACAGTCTCTATTTTGTTCCTGTTTGTTCCTTTTTTTTGTTCTTGTTTGTGTTTTTATTAATAAAAGTTACCTTTTTTTACCAACCAATTCTTGCAATAATTTTGCATCATTGGTTTATCTGAAAAATACAGTGGGATATTCAACATTCCCTATACCAAAAACCACCTAAATGTAAGTATAAACCTCCACTGGGTATACCAGTAAGCTGTGGACCAGGCAAAATGCGTGATGTGTTTCCCTTTCTTTATTTTCCAGTAAAATCCAGATCTGGAGAGGATAATGGGGCTCCCTGATTGACTGCTGACCGACACAAAGACCCATGAGATTAGCACAAAACTCAAGAGGGGTAAAGTTAAGTTCAACATTTATAGAACCACAAGAAGAATTCCAATTGTTTCAATTTATTACACTATCTGTGGCTCCTTTTTTATTCTTTCATCCACATAATCCCTGGATTGACCCATTGCGGCCAAGAGAACCATCAACACACAAGAGGAAGTGGCAGCTGGAGCGGTTGCGGCTTCCTATTGGACAGCCATTTAAAGCCCTTTAAAAGTCTGCAAGTAATAGTGGTAACGTCACCAGTCAGTATATTGGAACTGGCGGGTGGGTGCGGAAAAGATGTGTGGTTCAGCCCTGGAGGATCTAGTTTTTGAACTGTACAAAAATGAAGGGGGTGGAGGGTTAGGTAGGGGGGACCCTGCTTTAAGAATCTTCCTCTTTAATATATAAATGGTTCCCTATTTACTGGGTAGCTGATATTTTGGTTGTAAATTTTTAGGCAGCATTATCACTAATAAATGTACTTTACCCGAATGTGTTGAAATTTGTGAAATGTTACATTCTCTCCCATCTCGCGGGTATTTATACACACTAAAAAATAATTGTCATGATAATAATTTTCTGTACATAGCGTTTTTCCAAGTCTATACCATGAAGAGTTTACAATCGAACTGTAGTGCCTTTGATGAAGTATCTTGCCTAAGGTCACAAGAAAAGTTGACATTGGGATTCAGATCAGGTTTGCCTACTTCAAAAGCAGCGTTCTTACCACTAAGGTACTCCTTCAGCCAACGGCAGCCCTATAATTTTTGCTTGAAATAGTGTTTGACCCTTGCCATCTAATATACTTCCTCAGGCGATTTAACAAGATTCATTAATTGTTTAGATATGAAAGTCAAGGGTTATCCAATGACTTGGTAAGTGCTGAAGAATGGTAATGCAAATTGACCTTCCAGAAGGGAGAGGTGCTGTTATTACTGCTTCGGCTACTGACTGATCAAATTCCCGAGTAAAGTGTTGTACTACTCAGCTTTCTCCCTGGGGTAGCATCACGCAGGCCAAGTCTTAGGGGTTACCAATTAATAATTTTAATTAAGATAAACATGTTCTCATATGCAAATACACTGGTTATTCCAAAACATTTGTCTGGCTGGGATTCCTGAGGGCATTGCTGAGTACCACTACTTTAATTTAATGGCACGGAAACCTGTACAAAGCAAAGTGTTATAATTTGCACAGTCAGCTGAAACAGATGCTTTATGTGAGTTTCCCAGTCTCAGCCTACATGCAATCTGCACATTTGCAATTTATTAGGAAAGTTGATCTATAGAGCTGCTGGGTATTAACTGCATGGCAGCTGTCTCTGTCCATGGCAGTAACATGGTCAGTTTCAATGATAATTTGACAGCATTTAATGAAGTCAGGGACACATGATAGCCCTGGCTTTATTTCTATTACAGCAAATCAACTTTTATATAGCCCTGTAGCGAAATATCTGTTTCCTGATTTTTTGGGGGGGCCAGTGCAAAAAAATAAGTGTGCATTATTAAAATACATGTATTAAATGATTCTGGGTAATTGGAACAGATTGAGACAGTCCCGATTTGTAATCCTCTTAACTCCAGGATTTAAAAAAAACAAGATAAATCAGTCCCAATAGATATCGTTAGAGCCACACTGTAAGCTCAAGTACATAGATCCTTATAAATGAATCCGTATGTACTGTATTTGCTGTACCAACATGAAAACAATTCATAATGCTTGTTGTGCATGAGCTTTTGAGACAGCAAGTAAAGTTTCTTCCTCAGATGATATATAGCAGGGTGGTTCCACTCCCCTCTGGGGAGAACTGAGGTAGCTCCTAGGACTCCTATGCAGAGGTGTGGTGGCCATCTTGGTACACCCAAAGGACTGGAAACAGCAAGTCCTCGGCGGTTCACGATATCCTCTGCGGCCTGGAGCCAGCGTGGCAGAGCTGTCTGGGGCTGCAAAGAAGGTTGTGTCCTAGGAGCCAGTAGGCTGCCTGGGACTAGGCCAGAAACACCCTGTAGGCCCGAGTTGGTCCCTGAGCCACCCTAGCTGAGTATTGTAGGGACGGCCATACTTCAGGGACTTGCCTGTTAGCCTGAGCGCCAGCGGAGCGACGGAGAAGGCCAAGCTACAGGGGAGGATTCCCCAGGCCTTGGAGGTACAACCACGTGGCTGCCGGAAGTAAGGAGCAAGGGGATATTGTTGGAAGGCCCTGCATCGTGGGATCACGGATGCTGCTTCTCTCCTGAGAGGAATTCCTTTGTGTACACGAGTAACCAGGAAGGTATCCACCTGCACCACCAATACACAAGGGAGGGTAGCGCTGCCTTCACACTCACACTGGGTACTACCTTGGTGGACATCTTACTGACTTAAGTGCCCAAGGGATATTGCGCTACAAGACCGTAAGGGGATGTAGCTTGCTCCTATGGATAGGAGGAAAGGGGCGGAGACCTTGTTAGTATTGCTGTGCTGTGTTATTATTGTGCTGTGTTTTGCTTATGTGTTTGCTGTAACGCGTAGATCACCACAAACGAAGCGCGACCACAGTGCTGACATAGGGAATGGTATAACACCAACCCACAGCCGCGCGGGCACGCCTAGAGTGTAGGATAGTCGTGCAAGCCGGGTCAAGAGTACAGAGTGTAGAATAGTAGAAAGTACTTGCTGAGTCTGGACTGGAGAGTAGCGGATCGTTGGGGTACTAGCCGAGGTCAGGACTGGAGATAGCAGCGTAGTCGTAGTGAGGATAGCCGAGATTAGGGTTGGAGAATATAGAGTAGTCGTACATAAGCCGGGTCAGTAGCGGAGAGGTGCGGGGTCCAATGAACGTAGCAGGGTTGGCAGCAACAGGAACAAGGAAGGCACAAGGCAGGACTCTCAAGGTACAAGGCAGAATGCAGCAAGGCACGACGTCACACACAAGGTTATGCTCAGCAATGAGTGTCTGGGTGAAGCAGGTATTTATGGGACTCCCCTCCAATGGTATGCCGGGGCGGAGCAATGGAACAAGATCCGATAGGCTGCTGGGTCACACGGGAGCGCCCTATTGTGCAGCCTGATTGGGTGCAAAGGCGGAGTTATGTCCCGTGTGCGTCACTGACGTGGAAGGCTGGCGACTTGGTCTCATGTTGCTCGAGCACTGCGCATGTCCATCCGCTGAACGCGCCCGAAGTCTGGAGGCGGGCCCAAGGGTGCACTGACCCACACGCGTCATTGGGGTCAGGGGACGGAGACAAGTGTGCGCATCACTCCCACGCCGTGTATGCTCATCACTAGAGCAACGGCGGAGACTGGGAATGAACCCGGAGGGGAGGCTGGCCGAATGAGCCCGCCGCACGTTGGTGCGGGGGTGGAGACTGGGGCGAAACCCGCGGGAGGGCAGACCGATCGCGCGCGCGTAGCTGGACCATCGCAACATCGCGCATCCTGGGTGCCTGTCATGGTTGAAGGTTTTAGGTGAGGAGATGGTGTCCAGCCACCAGGATGGCGAATCCTCACAGTACCCCCCAGCCCCCCCCCCCCTCGAGGAGCGACCTCCGGACGACTCCACGATGGCTTGTCTGGAAATTTTGAGTGAAATATGCAGATCAACCTGGCTGCGTGAATACGGTGGCTCGGAATCCAGGACCTTTCTTCCGGACCAAAACCCCTCCAGTGTACAAGATAGTGTAGCGAACCTCTAGAAATCTTGGAGTCCAGAATGGACTGTATCTCATACTTGGGTTGCTCTTGAACCATGTGTGAAGAAGTTTGTGGAACAGGAACAGAGTATGAGTTCTAAGTCACTGGTTTAAGAAGATAAACATGAAAAACGGACGGAATCCTCATAGACGCAGGCAGTGAGAGTCGGTAAGCGACCGGGTTAATCCTCTCGGTGACAGAAAAGGGGCCAAGAAATCTGGGAATTAATTTCATGGAAGGGACTTTCAGCCGGATATTCATGGATGACAGCCAGACTTTGTCGCCAGGTTTGAGATCCAGAGCCGGTCTGCGGTAGCGATCTGCCTGAGTCTTCTGCCTGTTGATGGCTGTCCGGTTGTTGGCCTGAATCCTTATCCAGAGATTCTATAAGTCTTTAATCCTATCACCTGCTGCTGAGACCCCCGATGAAGGTAGAGAGAGAGGAAGAGTCGACGGGTGGAACCCGTAGTTCACGAAGAAGGGAGATTCCAAGGTTGATCCACTTTGTGCATTGTTATGGGCAAACTCTGCCCAGGGTAAGAGCTCAGCCCAGTCGTCCTGGGAAACGGACACAAAACAGCATAGATATTGTTCAAGGGACTGATTGGTCCTCTCAGTCTGACCATTCGTTTTTGGGTGATACCCTGAGGAAAAATGGAGAGCGAGGCCTAATTGAAGACAAAAAGAGCGCCAGAAATGAGACACGAATTGCGGGCCTCTATCCGAGACTATGACCAGTGGTACTCCGTGCAAACGGAAGATTTCTCTGAGAAAGATATCGGCCAACTTGGGAGAATTGGGAAGGCCCTTGAGGTGTATAAAGTGGGATTGTTTTGAGAATCTATCCACCACCACGAAGATCGTGTTCATGCCCCTGGACATGGGAAAATCAACAATGAAATCCATGGATAGGTGTGTCAAAGGCCAATCAGGGATGGATAGAGGTTGAAGAAGGCCTGCTGGGAGATTCCTGGGAGTTTTAGTCCTGGCACAAGTTGGGTGCGCAGCTATGAAATTCTTGAAATCTCTTTGCATCTCAGGCCACCAAAATGTACGAGAGATAAGATCCAAAGTTCTCCTGGTACCGGGATGTCCTGCTGATCTGGAGGAGTGGCTCCACTTGAGAACTTTCTTACGATGGCAAGACGAAGTAAAAAGGCGGTCCCGGGGAACCGTAAGACCGGGGGGAATGTGACTCTGTTGACAGACAATGTCCTTAAGAGCTCTGAAGGTGGTGGCCGAAAGAATACATTTAGGGGGAAGAATGGGTTTTTGCTGGTCCTCAGAGTTGTCGTCTAGAGAGAATTGACAAGAAAGGGCGTCAGCCTTGACGTTTTTGGTTCCAGTGAGTTGGGAGATTATAAAGTTGAATCTTGGGGAAAAAGTGACCATCTGGCTTGACGGGCTCCCAGACGACGGGCTCCCTCAATGTATAACAAATTCTTGTGGTCAGTCAGGATTGTTATGGGCTCCTCTGTGCCTTCCAGCAGGTGCTTCCATTCTTCAAGAGCTAGTTTCATGGCCAGGAGTTCCCGGTTCCCAATATCGTAGTTGCACTCAGCCGGAGAATTTTTTTTCGAAAAGAAAGCACAAGGATGCAACCTAGTCAGGGGAGTCTTCCTCTGGGAAAGGACAGCACCAACTTCGACATCCGAAGCATCAACTTCAAGAGTGAAAGGGAGTTTAGGATCGGGATCGATAAGAATAGGGGCGGACACAAACGCTTTTTTAAGAAGCGCAAAGACTGAATCGCAGTGGAAGGCCAAGAAGTGGGGTCTGCACCTTTCTTAGTTAATGCCATGAGCGGGGCCACAAAGGAAGAAAAATTCTGGATAAACCTGCGATAATAATTAGAGAATCCCAGGAAGTGCTGCACCGCTTTGAGAGTGGTGGGTTGAGGCCAGTCTAATACCGCTTTGACTTTGGCGGGGTCCATGGTAAGACCTGTATCAGAAATGATATATCCAAGAAAAATGGTAGATGCTTGATAAAAATGTCATTTCTCGAGTTTGGCAAAAAGCCGATTTTCCCGTAGGCTGAGTACTTGTTTCACATGATTCACATGCTCTTGTCTGGATTTAGAGAAGACCAAGATGTCATCTAGGTAGATGATTACAAAAGAGTTGAGGATGTCCATAAAAACTTAATTGACAAAGTCCTGGAAAACGGCTCGGGCATTGCACAGACCAAACGGCATGACCAGGTATTCAAAATGTCCATCTCTGGTATTGAATGCGGTTTTCCATTCGTCACCTTTACGGATTCTGACAAGATTGTAAGCAACTCATAAATCTAATTTAGAGAAGATAGTAGCTCCTTGTAGGCAGTCGAATAGTTCCGAAATGAGAGGAAGAGGATAACGATTTTTTACAGTGATTTTGTTCAGACCCCGGTAATCAATACATGGCCGTAAAGCTCCGTCTTTTTTCTTTATGAAGAAGAATCCGGCTCCGGCAGGAGAGGTGGACTTGCGTATGAAACCTTTCTGTAGATTTTCAGTCATATATTCCCTCATGGCTTTGGTCTCGGGCATTGAGAGCGGGTAGGAAGTCCCTCTAGGGGGAACAATCATATGGGCGATGAGGAGGAAGGACCTCGGACTTGACTTTGTCGAATACGTCTCTGAACTCGGCATATTTCTCTGGCAGTTGTACATTTTCCTTCTCCTCGGACACGGTGATACCCCCAATATTTCTGCCTTCCAAAATGCAGTTCTTGGTGTAGAAAGAGCTCCATTGGATGGGTTCCTTGTTGAGCCAGTCCACCCAGGGATTATGAATCTGTAGCCTATGGATGATGTGTGAATCACATTGAACTGGATCCTCTCCAGGTGGTTATTTCCTGTTTTTAGATGAAGCACCTCCGTCTCGAGTGATATAAAAGCCGGCTGAAGGAGTCTTCCATCTATGGCTTTGAGGGCTATGGGGTTCTTCCTACGCCTGAGAGGGACCAGATGGCATTCTGTGAATCCTTGATCTATGAAATTAACCCCAGAACCTGAATCAAGAAAAGTGATTGTAGAAACTTGAAAGCCCTTCCCAAAGAGAATGACCGGGAGAAGAATCCTAGAAGGTTTAACATCAGTGATAGGGGAAAGAGAAAGCGTTCCCAATGAGACTTCACCGGATCTCATGGGAACCTTGCATTTCCCGACTTTTGGGGCCAAAAATTAGCAAAATGTCCCAAGACTCCACAATAGAGGCATAGTCCGGCATTCTTGCATCGTTGCTTCTCAGACTTAGAAAGACTAGTGACTCCCAGTTGCATTGGTTCAGAAGAATCAAATGCTTGAGGTTCAGATGTGCTCACCTGAACAGGAGTAGTATGAGGTGGGGTAACGCGGTGGTAAACCCTCTCCGACCTCCTTTCTTGAAGACGATGATCCACCCTGATGCAGATGGCGATAAGGTCCTCCAGATTGGTGGGGCGATCGAAAGTAGCCAATTCATCCTTCAAGGTTTCGGAGAGCCCCTGTCGGAAGGCCACGGACAGGGCTTCGTCGTTCCAATCCGTTTTTGCGGCAATGGTCCTGAATTCAAGTGCATACTTTGCAACTGGGCGGTTACCCTGAGAGATATGAAATAAAGCAGAGGCAGCAGATACCTTACGGCCGGGTGTATCGAACACACTCTGGAACTCCCTGGTGAAGGCTCCAAAGTCCTGTGTGAGATCAGACCTCCGTTCCCAGATGGGAGAAGCCCAGGCAAGTGCGTCGTCTGTAAGGAGAGAAATTTTATACGCCACCTTGGTGCAAGAGGAGGTAAAGCGAGAGGAATTCATTTCGAATTGAATAAAGCATTGATTGAGAAATCCCCGGCATTCATGGGCTCACCCCCATAGCGTATTACAGACAAATAAAATTAGTAGTATACACTTACATGAATAAAAACTTTAATGGTCCTGATCACGATCGTAACTTCTATGGTGAGGCAACAAATGGGATGAAAGGGGGTGATTTCAATCTCTGGAAACAAGCCCCGCGCGCTGGGACTGTGTCTTTGGCTATGCTGCGTGTTCAGCTCCACACGGTTGTCAGCGTGATGGCCTGCGTGACGTGCATGCGCGGCGAATGAAGCCCCCAATAGTAATTACTATACACGCTGACAACCGTGTGGAGCTGAACACACAGCATAGCCAAAGACACAGTCCCAGCGCGCGGGGCTTGTTTCCAGAGATTGAAATCACCCCCTTTCATCCCATTTGTTGCCTCACCATAGAAGTTACGATCGTGATCAGGACCATTAAAGTTTTTATTCATGTAAGTGTATACTACTAATTTTATTTGTCTGTAATACACTTTATATCTCAATCTTGGTGCGCTTTTGTGTTTTTCTCTTTTTTCTTGGGACTTGTTATCGCTGTTGGAGTTCTCTGCTGGGATCCACATTGGAGGTGGGGGAAGACACCTTCAACATCAAGAGCTGCAAAAGATTAGAGAGGAACCACCATTCCAGTTTCTTAAAGAGCAAGAGCGCGGACTGGACACTTTTTCCTCACCCCCATAGCGATTAGGGGTAGGTAACCGGGGCTCTTGGAAAAAGAGTGGTGAAGACATGGTGTTGGACGCTACCTCGCGAGGTGCAGGGGTAAGAGCGGGACAAGGCTCTTGCAGGGAGAGAGAGCGATTGAAAGTTCTCCTGGAGGGTACGCATATATTGGTCACTGGCCACTAATTTTTCCTCGATACTGGACAGGTAGTTGGCGTGCGTGCTCAGGACTCTTCCTACCTCAGCGGGGTCGAAGTTTGTGTGGCTGAGCATACTGTAATGCGTAGCTCACCAGAAACGAAGCATGACTGCAGTGCTGAGGTAGGGAATTGTATAATTGTATAGGTGCGCCCTATTGTGCAGCCTGATTGGGTGCAGAGGCGGAGTTATGTCCCGTGTGCGTCACCGACGTGGAAGGCTGGCGACTCAGTCGCATGTTGCGCGCGCACTGCGAATGTCAATCCGCCGAACGCGCCCGAAGTCTGGAGGCGGGTCTGACCTGCACTGACCCGCGCGCGTCATCGGGGTCAGGGGGCAGAAACTAGTATGCTCGTCACTAGAGCGGGGGCGGAGACTGGGTATGAACCCGGAGGGGAGGCTGGCCGAACGAGCCTGCCGCACGTTAGTGCGGGGGTGGAGACTAGGGGCGGAACCCGCGGGAGGGCAGACCGATCGCGCACGCGCGTAGCTGGACCATCGCGACATCGCGCATCCTGGGTGCCTGTCATGGTTGAAGGTTTTAGGTGAGGAGATGGTTTCCAGACACCAGGATGGCGAATCCTCACATTTGCTAGATCCTTGCTGGTAAAGAGTTAGTGCTCTGTAGTGGTTGTGTTTATTTGTGATCCCCACAGGTGGAGGCGCTGCACCCCACATCCCAAGCTCCCAATCAGCGGAGGCCCTGGCCTCCTGTGAGCCTGCAGGTAACACCATAACACTGATTGCCTGCTATTTAGCTTAGAGGTAGAGAAAGGGTGTTACAGATATATATAATAATATTTTGGCGTCTATCACTAGGATTTACTTGGTTCCAATATGGGGTATCACACAGAGATTCTGCATTAACGGCTGTTCAAATGAATGGCAGAAAATGTTGGAATGCTGTGCAATACCCCATATACGTAGGAGCTTAATGAATCCAGAGGTTGGACAAAGGGTGTGTAGTCTGAAATTTCCCCCTTTTTTTAGTATGTAATATATTTTTTCTACAAATGTAATACAATTGTTTTTATTGGACCAGAAAAATGCTGAGGTTGCTTTTTCCAGTTGGTTAGTAAATCTGCAGGGTTGCCACCTTCTATTGAAGGCTAACCTGGAGACTTTTTGCAATAATTTTCTTTACTTTTATTTATCTTATTTATATATTTATTTCTCTTAACTTTGGCGGCATCTCCATGCCCGCCTACAAGGTTCAGTCATCAAGGCTCTGCGATTGCAAATGGCGCATGTTGCCATAACAATGTGACATGATGGCGTCACGCCTTATAGTGCTGAGGTGTCATGTGATGCCCTGTTGTCATGGCAACGTGACACCGCGTGACATTGTGATGTCACATAGCGTCCCTTGGCAAGGCGGCGCCATTTCACATCACGCAGTCATGTTGATGGGATTTGCAGGGGAAGATGCCGCCGGTGCCTGGAGATTTTCCAGGTAAACCCGTAGCCCGTAGATACATGGCCGAAGTCTAAGGGTCAAACCCAGAGTGGTGGCAACCCTGGCTGGATGGTGGTGTCAGACTGTCCAATCTGCACCAGAAGATGCAAACAATCACATCAAGTGAGGAGTGCTTTCTAGCATATTGAAACCTACAAAATATTTATAAACAAGTGTACTCAGCATATCAAGAAACCAAGAATATATTTTACCGTCTTCTGTTGTAGGTGCATTGCTAGTCACAATGCGATGAAACAGTAACAGTAATTAAATCATTGCACACTTTTTTTTTTTTACACCATTTGGATAAATATGTTACCTTTTTGAAAATAAGGCAGAATTGGTACCATAACGCTGTACATGCAATATGAGGCTGTAGGCCAGTGATTAAAGAAGAGTTGATAGTTCAATAGGCCTGATAGGGCCTCACTGAATAATGTTTCATAATAATATAAGGAAATATACAGCACTCAATGATAAGGGACAAGTGGAAGGAAGTGGTGCAACGTTGAACAAGGAGGACCCAATTTCCTCCCAAACAGTAATCCATACCAGTCTAATGTTCCCAGCACACAAAGTCAAAAAAGGGGGTAATAAGGCAAAATGTTTTAATGAGCAAAATAAAGCACAAATCCACATGGGATGTAAGTGAAAGACAAAACCAAAACAGGTCTAAAGAAAACAGGGAGAAAAAATAAAGAAGGGAAGGATGGGATGGGGTAGAGTAAGGAAAAAAAAACAAAGTAAAAAGTACAGGGGAAGGGGGGCGGCAATATTTCGGGGCCAGAACCGCTTCTTCAGGCCCATTCCCAAAAGACACAGAATGCCTATTGGTACTTCCCTATGTCCTGTACTAATCTCCCTATGGAAAAAAAGCACTGCTGAAGTTAGTATAAAGTAATAATAATACATTTATACAGTATGTACACAAAGTATATATGTATAATGAATATATAATGTGATGAGTATAGATATCATGATAAGCAGGTTGAAGTATAAATGGAACACAAGATGGGTGTAGAGTATAGTATGACCATACAATGTAATAATGGTTGAGGCTTAAGGTGTCATTAACAGCCCTTCAAATAAAAAAAATCAAATAAAAAAAAGTATGGCCTTTGACAAAATTACTATAGTTAAATACAAAGAAACTAATTCCAGAATGCGGATTAGAGGAAGGAAGTATATTTTTGCACTATTATTCATATTCTTTGAAGATAGGACTGTAACGAGTGCTCACCACAAACAGGATGGGACCGCAATGCTGAAGTGGGTTTGTCAGAATACACAGAATACGTGTAGCTGGGTCAGGGTAGAAGAGGTTAGAATGATCGTGATACTCGTCGTGGTCTGGGGTTGGAGAAGTCGGATGGTCATGGTACTCGCCGTGGTCTAGAATTGGTGAAGTCGGATGGTCGTTGTGCGTAGCCAGGGTCCAGGAGTAGAGACGATGGAAGTCCAAATACAAGCTGAGGTCAGGGGTCAGAGAAGGCAGCGGTTCGGATACAAGCTGAGGTCAAGGTAACAGAAATCAAGGCAGAATGTAAGAGCAACAGTAAAGCAGCAGGATGCTTGAGGCAAGCACTTCGAAACATAAACAGAAGTTTATGCTCAGCCAATTTGCCTCAGGGCTGACTGAGCATATAAGGAGCAGGGAGCCAATGGAGAGGCTAGCAGGCAATGAGTCATGAATAATTACAGATAGGTTGTCCAGTGATAGGTAGGGGTGGAGTACACCGCCGGTGTGGAATAATTGATGTTGTTAACCCCTTGCATGTCTCTGGGAATGTGGTGCCGGCGTGGACTGTGAACAGGAGCGCCCTCCAACACAGGACTCTCCGTTCTTTGTTCTGGGCACAAGTAGTACATGCGGCGACAAATTCCTTTATCTCTTTACGCATGCCTTGCCACCAGAAGGTCCATTCCAGAAGGTCGATAATTCTCCTCGTACCCGGATGTCTAGAGCTTTTAGAAAAATTACTCCATTCCAGTACCTTTCTACAATATATTGGAGCGGTAAAAAGGCATCCCTCTGGAACTCGCAGGCCCTCAGGAACATCGGACTGGCCTTGCGCGATGTCTTCCAAAGAGTCAAAAGTATTCGCGGAGATTATACATGATGGCGGAATTATGGTCTCCTCTCTATCCTCAGCCTTGCCTTCTACTAGAAATTGACAAGAGAGGGCATCTGGCTTTACGTTTTAGAACCTGGTAGATAGAAAATAATGAAATTGAAGCGAGAGAAGAAAAGGGACCATTGAGGTTGTCGCGACCCCAAGTGACGAACGCCATCAATGTAGAGAAGATTCTTATGATCTGTCAGAATGGTAACCGGGTTTCAGTGCCCTCGAGTAAGTGCCTCCATTCTTCCAAGGCTATTTTGATGGCCAACAGTTCACGATTGCCTACATCGTAATTCTGTTCAGCAGATGAGAAATGTTTGGAAAAGAACGCACAAATGTGCAATTTTGCTTGCGGATTCTTCCTTTGTGACAACACTGCTCCGGCCCTTACAACTGAAGCATCCACCTCAATAGAAAAGGAAAAATGGAAAAGGCTAATCCTAGGTCAGGATGCACGAGCACAGGAGCTGAGACAAAGGCCTTTTCTAATTTCTCTAAAGCATGGAAGGCTGCAGGAAGCCACAGCACTGGGTCGGCTCCTTTCTGTGTCAATGCCGTAATGGGCGCTACAACGGAAGAGAAGTTCTGTATGAACCTACGATAATAATTGCGAAGCCCAGGAACCATTGTACGGCTTTCAGGATTGTGGGATGAGGCCAATGCAACACCGCTTTAACTTTGGCTGGATCCATGGCCAGGCCCGTGTCAGAGATGATGTTGCCCAGAAAGGACGTCGTGGTCTGATGAAACTGACACTTTGCCAATTTTGCGAACAGGTGATTCTCCCGTAGATGTTGGAGTACCCGTTTGACATGGCCAGGATGTTCGCGTTCGGTTCTGGAGAAGATCAGTATGTCATCTAGGTATACAATGACGTACTGGTCAAGAAGATCCCTAAAAACCTCCTTGACAAAGTACTGGAAAACAGCACGAGCGTTACAAAGTCCAAATGGCATGACCAGATATTCATAATGTCCGTCCCGAGTATTAAACACCATTTTCCACTCATCCGCCCATCGGATTCTTACCAGGTTGTAGGCTCCCCGTAAGTCCAATTTGGTAAAGATGGTGGAACCCTGAAGTATGTCAAAGTGTTCAGTAATTAGAGGTAAATGATACCGGTGGTTGTTCGTGATTTTGTTCAGTCCTCGATAATCAATACACGGTTGGAGAGATCCATCCTTCTTGACAAAGAAAAAACCCGGACCTGCCAGGGACAAGGACTTCCAGATCAATCCCCTCTGTAGATTCTCTTGGATGTACTCCTTCATGGCTTTGGTCTCTGGAGGTGACAATGGATAAGAACATCCTCGCGGAGGGACGGAACCGGGTAATAGGTCAATGGGGCAATCAAATGGCCGGTGGGGTGGCAGCTCCTCGGATTGAGCCTTGCTGAAAACATCCTGAAATTCAAAATAAATCTTTGGCAGAAGATGAGTTACTTGTTCAGGTACAGAAACCCTGCATAGGGTTTTGGATGGTAGAGAGAAATTCTGGAAGCAGTAAGAACCCCATTGGAAAGATTGCACCTCTGTCCATTCTATCCGAGGGTTGTGCCGTTTAAGCCACGGGAGTTTCAGGATAATGTCGACAGTAGGCGTATGAATGACGTCTAATTGGATCCTTTCAGTGTTGTGCTCCCCCTGTCTGTAATTGAAAAAGAATAGTTTGGAGCAAATAAAAGCGGGTTGTAAGCGTCGGCCATCAATAGCCTCCAGACCAACGTGGTGACTTCTGCGTACCAAAGGGATTTTGTTTTTCTCCGCAAATCCCTGGTCAATGAAATTCCCACCTGACCCAGAGTCCAGAATGGCCCAAGTGGTGGCCTTGTATGTGTCACCAGTTAGTATGATGGGTATCAAGAGCCTGGTTGGCGTTTTAGGAGGAGAAGCAGACTTATGGGGACAAGTGAGTACCTGGTTCCTAGCATTACCGCAATACAGACCAGTCCAGCATCACACCTGCGCTGTTTCTCACCGAACAACAATTTGTTGCCTGCGAGCTGCATGGGTTCTTCCAGATCCGGAAGCAGGGGAATGAGGGACCCTGCATAGTAGCTGAGGAAAGGCTGCGTACATTGCTTGCCTTCTCTCCTGTAGTCTTAGGTCCATCCAGATGCATAAGTTTAACGCGTACTGCTGCGGCCGAGTTTATTTGAGCATTTGCCCGGTCTCGGCCGCAGCAGTAACCAGGCGCGCGCCGGGATGTGCCTGGTGCACGCCGAAGCCGCGGAGGAGCGCCCTCCGATCGGGGCTTTCTCCCTCCGCTCGCCGGATCCGCCGGGTCCCCCGGAAGCCCCTGCCGCCGTCCCCCACATCGCGGGACACCAGGGCTCCCTCGGGGAGCCCTGGACGCGCGTGCAGGGGGCGCAGGCACCCGATGACGCGCGGCACGCCGATGACGCGCGGCACGCCGAGGGAGTGCGGCTAGCATGCCGGGGCATCCCCAGGCTTGCGGAGCTAGCCGCACTCAAATAAAATGTGCCGCCTCTGTAGCTCACCATAAATTAAGCGAGACCGCGGTGCTGAGGTATGGAATTGAGTAACGCCAACCCACAGCCACACAGGCGCTCCTCGAATGTAGATTGGTCATGCAAACCAGGTCAGGAGTATAGACATGAGAGTAGTAGAGGGTACTTGCCAGATCAGGATTGGAGAGTAACGGATCATCGGGGTACGTAGCCAAGTTCAGGATTGGAGAGTATCGGATCGTCGGTGTACGTAGCCAGGTTCAGGATTGGAGAGTAGTGGATCGTCAGGGTGCGTAGCCAGGTTCAGAATTGGAGACTGGAGGAAGGTAGGTAGGAGTGTGGATGTACATCAATGGATGTATTGACCCTGACGATTAGCGGTACCAATATTTTTACATCCCATTAGAATACGTACATCATGTAACTTGTTCTTGTAAGGAATCGGAGAGCGTGTCCCCCGCGGTGCACACCCTCCTTACCTGATGTCTAGCGCAACCCCGCTGTCCTTACAGCGCGCGCTCCCACAGGAGCTTTTCTGACATCGCAGAGTGCACCGCTCCCAAGCCAACTCTCTACATTATGCCCACCTGTCTCCTGTGTCTCACCTCCTATCCATGCCTCCACAGAGGCCGTGCCTCCGCTCCACCCCCCTGTCTCATTCGTCATGCTCTCCCATATATGCTCAGCTGTGCCAATTGCACTTTGGCTGAGCATATGTTCCAGTTAGAGCTATTCTCCCACTTCCTGGTTCCTTGTCTTGTCTCCTAGCTCCGTGTTCCAGATTGACCTCCTGTGTACCAGCTCGGCTTACCTCTGACCTTCCATATCTCTCCAATCCTGACCATGGCTTACAGACCTCTACGCTCCTACTGGCTCCAACCCCTGACCTCGGCTAAACGGACACTGACCATTCTACCGGCTCCTACCTCAAACCTCGGAAAATACCTAACCATTCTACTCTCTGACCCAGCTGACTGACCATCCGCACTCCAGACGTGCCGCAGTGGCTGTGGGTGGCATTTATACCCATTCCCACCTCAGTACCGGGGTCCCACCTTGTTTGTGGTGAGCACAGCGTTACAGTTCTATTGACACTCCCCAAATCACAAGCTTATGGGAAACTAGAGCAAAATTACTTGATACATGGAAACAAGATGAAAATGTCTCTCTCTGTATTATTTTTACTCCAAGTTTGCCTTCAAACATAGACCTCCCTATAGCTCAGCATGAGCTTGCATATGCTAGCACCACTAATAGAAACCTGCATATTACAGCAAATGGTAATAACAATTCTGTATATGTATTAGTATCTGCAGTGGGGGTAGTTAGTTTCACAAGATCCATTTTCTCTTGGCTCTTATTTAGCAAACATTCAGTCATGCCTCATTTTGCTATTGCAGTATGGTTAAACGAGACACAAACAAAGATGTGTCAGTATCCCTCCACAGCACAAGTGAAAGAGGAAATAAGGGTAACATACTGTACCAGAAGCAAACACAGAGGGCTCATGAAAACCCTTTTCCTACAGGAATCAATAAAAGAAACAAGTTTATTATTGTTTATTGATTTGATAGGAAGAATGAGGATATGTACGGCATGTGAAGTTGCCTTCTATTGCTGTTTTTGAATCAGTGGGTTTACACAGGTAACTCCTCTAAGAATTCAGAAACTATTCATGGGCTTCCTCATGCTATTAAATCTTTACTCAGAAATGATTGCACAAACTGCCTTGTTTTTTCAACTTCATTTTACCACTGTATATAAAAAAACCATACTACAATTTCTTGCTGTGTATTCGTAGAACTAAATAAGCAAAAAGGGATTTGAAGTTGCAGCAGAGTTAATATTGAGCTTCTACTTCAAATGTATTGTGGTAATTATGTAACTATTCAGACATATAGCTTTACTATGTACCTGGTCTAACCCGAGCTAACATAAATTGATCGAAATTTCCCCAAATCCCTTCCCTTATAAGACATAGAAATAATTCCTATAATACTATGTACAGTAATGCTGCGAACTATTTCTGTTGGTGAAATTGTGTGTATTGTTTTGAAATAATTCATTTAAAGATATACAGGTAGTCCTCGCTATCCAACGTTTCACTTTACAATGAATGACATATCCAACGCTTTACAATGCAACCTTATTGGCCTTTTTTTGATGCCAGAATGCGTTATCCAATGCTCACCGCCACTGATTAACATGGGACTTACTTTACAATGGTTTCACTTTCCAACACTACTTCCAGAACGGATTCCGTTGGATAACCGAGGACTGCCTGTACTGCAAACAATAGCACAACAATTATAGATACAGTGGTGTGGAAACCCCAATGGCTTGTTTGCAGGGATGGAAAAAATATTTCCTATATATAACCTGTGCACAAATAAACTCGCTTTGCCATATACTGTATCATCAACTACAAGGTAATATCCTAGTAAAAGTACTACAAGTCCAAACTTTAAACATCTATTAGATATTTCTGTGTAGGAGTGAAAAATGGATGTAATTGGAAGAAGTACACTGGCGTCCGCCTTTATTCTAAAGCGGCCGCCACCGCAAAGAGCGGGCAGACGCGGTTGTCTCGCGGCTGTTTCCTGGCGCGTGCCGCGCATCACAGTTGTGCCGGTCACACCGTGCCAGGGTTCCCCGGCATCCCCGAAGGCCCCGAATGTTGATGGGGTAAGGGGAAGATGCGGAGCAGCTGGGGATCGCGAGTTGAGCAGATGCGATGCGCACGCGGGGAAGAAGATGCGCACGCGGGGAGGGGAAGGCGGCTGGCGTGCGGCCAAGTTCGGCGCCCAGCCGAAAACAATTCCGGGCAAACGTTAGAATAAAGCTGGTCGCAGCAGTATGTGACTGAAATCAGCTCTGCTGATTAGATACAAAAATTGTGGCAAGATAAATCTGTTCAGTTCCAAGCCAGCTATAATTGTGGTGGGACTTGGTTCTGCAATGGAAATGGTACTCCGCTATCAATACCATTATGCATATACACGTCTATAATGTACACAATATGCTTGTAGTAAGGTTGTCATATTTTATTTCAAGCTGCATTGCAACATTCATTTCGAGAGTTTGTACAAACATAAGACAACACTGAAATTAAATCGTTGCTCAAAAATGCAGATTTGAAAACGTTAGACACCTCAAAACGAATCCTTTACACAATTTGCAGAATCTCATGCAGTGTATAGTATAATGTGTGCAATTTGTTAATGTATGTTTGCAGGTTCACTTTCCATCACAATGAAAAATATAATAAACACTACTTTAATAATGCAAAGATCATTTAAACCATACCCTGTTAGTATGACTTTTTTTTTGTAAAGGCACCACATATGGCACACTTAAAAAAGAATACTGCAACAAATGCCAATAGGAGCATATGTTTTGCAGTGCCAGTGTTTGAAATATATTGTATTAGCCCACATGTAACATCACAAACAAACTCCTGTGCAATTTCTATCATCTCTACCGAGGATCCAGAGTCGAAGGGTTGGTGAGTGGACAGGTTTGCTGCACTATGATTCTGGTTGCTTGTGCTTCTATTACCACAGGATAAGATGTTATTTCTTATGGAGCCTTTGGTGAACACTAAACAAAATTGTTTCACCTAACGTTCTCAATTTCTCTAATGCAGTGTTTTTCAAACAGGGTTCCTAGGAACCCTTGGGTTCCCTGGGCATCCCTAAAGTGTTCTCTTCAATTTTCCGGTCATTTGAAAATTTTACAAAATACAGAAGTATTTACATATACTGCACTGCATGTATACAGCATTGTGCGTAGTACAATATACATGTACAAATAATACCTGCCTCAAAGGTTTTATAATGTGGTGCCTGAGGCACAAGGAGATAAAGTGACTTGCCTGTTGCCTGTTGCCTGTATTGACATTGTATTTTAAAACACATTGTCCATCTTCAAAGTCTGTGCCTTTAGCACTGGACCACTTGGGAGGAAAACAGTAACACATTATTTAACAAATACAATCTGACACATACGAATCCACCCCAAGTGATGTGAAAAAAACCTAACCAGTGTTACTGTATATTACTGTGACAAATGTTACTGGAAAAGACACCCACTTGTACCAATAGGCTTTGTACAGCTTTCAGCCTTGGCTCCTAACAAAGGAGATGTTGTTTTTCTATCACTGAAACCAATCATTGAATTAAAAGCAAGTGGGATGCTTGGTGCTCGCGTTTACCCAAACAGCATGATTTGATAGGAAGAGCGCTTTTGTTTTATCTCATAGCTAATTTACTAAGTAGCTTTGCATAAGGGTTAAAAAGGACTATCTGTTACTCCCAGATACATTATCACCACGTCCTTTCAGCTATAAACAAAGAGCACAACACGTGGGAGAAAAGTTAAAAAAGCTAAGGCCCGTAATATAGTGGGCGCGTGCGTGTGCCTGTGCGAACACTCGTGCACGTGACGCACACTCTTTGTGTGTACGGACCGTGCTGCTTTGAGCGACAGGCTTGGAAGGTACTGTGTGTGTCACATTGTGTGTGTGTGTGTCACAGTGTGTGTGTGTCACTGGGGAAGCTGTGTGTGTGTGTGTGTATGTATATGTGTGTGTGTTTGTGTTAAAAATAAAAAAAAAGACATGCTGTGAGAATAAATTATTTATTAATATTGTGCACACATAAACGCACACGCACACATACACACACACACACACACACACACACATACAGATACACTGCGGTAGTGGCGTGAATACTTACTTTTCGGAGTCTTCCCCGCTATCGCCCAGCTCCACGCTCACTGCCGTGCACGCGCGCGCGGCCCTAGCATACAATGGCTGGCTAACCACAGCCAACTATAACTGCTGCTCGCGAGGGCACCCACTATATTACGGGCCTAAGGAGAGACATGTTCAGTACTGCCTTCTGCTCAGAGAAAGCTGGATAACAGAGCTCAACACCAGCAACTCACAAAGAGCATGTAGACACTTATTCAGTATACATCGTGGGATATCACGGCATTTTGATGTTGCAGTAAACGTGCAAACCTTTAAGACGAATTGATGACAGATAGTCATGCTTGATAATACCAGGACTGCAGGATTTGCAATCTATTTTAAGAGCGGAATACACTCATTCCAATTACTTAATGGGATATGAGAAGGATAACACTAATAAGTGGTTAAGGCAAAACCCATTAAGATTTAAGCTATGCTCTGCCTAAACTACAGCTTTATCTCTTGTCTAAATTAAAACTTGATAATGTGCTTGAGTCAAGACAATTTGCTTTGTTAACAAACATATCTTGTTTTCAAAACAGGTTTAAAGGATTATAGAAGCTACTTGCCAAGCAGTGTGTGCCATTGTGAATGCTACTGTCCTTTATGTAGAGCTAAGGGTATGCCCAACTAAAATGAACTAAGGCTCCTTTTTGGAAGCACTTCAGGAAAGGCTCAGGCTGACCTGACCCCACAACTGTTTAGGAGCAGAGGAAAGTTCTATACTACCTTTCTGGAGCATGAAAAACACTAATTTCTAGTAAGTTGAACCGTTGGCGTTCCCTTTTGTAAGTTGCTTTATAGGTGCAACACCATGTAGGAAAGAATTGAACTGATGGCAAGAACATGTTATTAATAATAATACTACTAATACTAATAATAATAGCATGTTCTTGTATAGCACTGCTAGTTTCACAAAGCGCTTTACAGAGACATTTTGCAGGCACAGGTCCCTGCCCTGTGAAGCTTACAATCTATGTTTTTGGTGCCTGAGGCACAAGGAGATAAAGTGACTTGCACAAGGTCACAAGGAGCCGACACTGGGAATTGAACTCAGTGCCAGTTAGTGTCTTTACTCACTGAGCCACTCCTTCTTCATGTTATATAATGTTAATGGGTTATATGACTCATGTCTTTTAAAACATAAACAATGTTGACTCAAATACACTTAAATGTAATAACACACATACTGTATTCAGCGATGTAAAATGTACCATTGCCAGGAATTGGAAAAGATCCAAACCACCACCACCTGGTCTCAAATCATGAGCACAGCACAGGTAGTCTCAATTGGAAAACTAACGGCATACCTAAATGACTGAGTTAACAAATTCCAGAGCGTATGGGCTCCATGGTACCTAAAATGTGGCCACTTTAAGGATAACTCCTCATTAAAGCTGATTTGATTGCTACATCTAGATAACAGACAGTATCGCCATTGGATGAGATTCAAGTCACAGAGACTCCTATATATGCTAATGTTTAGCCTACAAAATATACCACTATGTTAGTGTAAGGGAGTCAAGGGGTTAAACTCCCTTAACAGGGCAGGAAATTGCACGGGTGTCGGATTTCATACCTGAACTGGGAGGTGTGTACAATGAACTCCTGATTGAGCAGAGATAAAAGGCATGAAGCTGCCAGAGACAGAGAAACTGCTTTCCCACAGAGAGAGAGAGAGAGGAAGTGAAACTTCTCCCAACCAGGAGGGAGCCAGGTTGTTATGGACCCTAGGACTGAAGGAAGCAGGCCTGCGGGGTCCAGCTGGGAATCACACCCAGGATAAAGATCACCATGGACTGGACAGCCTGTCCCCGGAACTGGTGTTCCTGAATGATTGAAGCAGTGACACGGAAAGCCGGGATAGGAATCCCTTGCAAATACAGATAAGCAATAAATAAGACTCTGCAATGTTAAAAGACTGTTTGCATAAGATAGTATATGTTTTGGGCTGGGACCCAGTATAGCTGGCCAGCGGCGTTAGAGAGGCCCAAAGCAAAGTTTAGTTAGTTTCCCTATAGGGAATACAGTAGGTGTTTATTTTATGATTTTGTTTTCTTAAAGGCACAGTGTACCCATGGTTTAAGTATCTTGGGGAGAATAAACCACTGTGATTAAGCTTAAACCTTTGTCTAAGCGTCTTACTGACCTCGCATACAGGCCACTCCGTCACAGTTCGCTACACAGCAAAACAAGCTGTCAAACAATATGAGAGACTATGGCCCTCTGTCTGTAAAGTGTGGCAAGCATAGATGACATGCTCGCATTGAAACCCTTATTAAAGTCAATGGGACTGTAAGAGACGTGCAGAAGTACAACGAGGGAGACAGATGTGGGGAGATGAAAATATAGCTTTTATTCAGCCCATTACTTTAAACATTGTAGAAAACACAGAATAAATAAATATCCTATCCCTTTGTAAGGGCTAACTCACATCCCCAGTCACAATCTGCAGGGCTGGGAGGATAAGCCTCTTTCCAACCTATAACCCTGTAAAAGTGACTTATTACAGTTTGAGAGAAACTGTCACTAAATCCAGCAGTGTGCTGGTTAATTGCACACAGGCAATCAACCAGAATCCACCTGGCTGATTAGAACTTTTAGAAAAAGCCAAGTCTGAGAAACAGAAAGGAGATTCCTTAACTCACAAGGGAGCTGACAAAAGGAAAATGAAGGCTATGTTCTGAGAGCAAGAAAAAAGGGGACAAGACCTCTATGCCTGGACCCTCAAGCAGACAACTAACCTGGACACCACTGACCTGAAGGGCAACCTGCATTAAGGTATCGCTGAGACTTTGGGGTGATAAGTGGGTAAGGGTCTTTCCTCCCCCTCCCCAGCCTTGCAGAGAGGGACTGGGGAAGTAAGTTATCCCTTACACAGAGATAGGTGTTTATTGTTTTATGTATATTTTTGTTTGCTGTATTGTTTAAAGGAACAGGCAATAAAGCTTTATTCTATTGCACCTTAAAAACGGTCTCCATTGCATACCTCTGCACTCATCTCTTACATATGGTGTATGAAGTGGGATGAGAGGTGGTCCTTGAAGATCAAAGGGGCCCCGGGGACTGCCTGTGAAAATGTTTGTGCTTTTGAATGCATAAGTTCCTGCAACAGTCTGAGCAACAAAACACATGCAGAAGTGACCAGAATTAAAGTGCTACACACCAAGGCAGGAAAACTACACTGCACTGGAGAAAGTCACAATGCCACAGTTTGACTGGGAGGACTGTGACAGACGGTGACCCACACAAGGGACTGATGCTGTGACCAAAGTCTACCCCACTACTTGTGAAGAAAAAAAAAACCATGGGATTTTAAAATGGCACCCAGCTGAAGTCATCAGACTGCAAGAATGGGGAAGAAAATGTGTTCCTGATGTAAAGAGCCTAGCCACACGGAGCAGTGTCCCTTCAGGCCTTGTTTGGATGATGAGGATGATCCCTATGTGGCCTCAGAAAAAGGGAACAGCCAGAGGAATATTTTTTTCAATGAGCCAAGGAACTGCAGCAACAAGCAATGCGCTGTGGTCACAATGAAGGTACAGAAGTTTTACTTAGCAAGTGCACATGCGATATCACTGAGGAGAAAGAATGTGTACACAGTACTGCTGATGTTTCAAAACATACCAAAGTAAAGAAGAAAAAGTCTACAGAGACCTACAAACTCTTCAAACAAAGTCTGCCCACATGTAGGCCTAAGGTTGTGTAGAAAGCCAGTGCATCAGAAAAAGTCCTGTTTGGCATAATAAACTGAGGTTTAGGATAAACTCCTTCAATGTAAGCATATAGCATAACGAAGCCCTAATAGGGTTAGGGGACTAGTACCTAATGCCAGCGGCACCATAAATAAATAGTACAGACCAACGTCCCATATATCAGAGAAAAAAGGGGTACAGCGACCCACAAAGTGAACTCACTCAGTTTCTCCTGGAGTATCCAATCTCAGAATCTTCATAGGCGTGCAATCTCCCAGGTGATGGCAGGAACAAGTAGAAAAATAAGGCAGTGCACTGCCCAAAGTAACAGAAGGAGGCTCACGGTTTTAAGCAACAAAAAATAGATTTATTACATAGAAAGTGGACAAAAAGGGTCCCCCCTAGGGGTCCACCAACTAGTTTCAAGCAAAAATGACCTTGATAGGGCATTTTTGCCTGAAACTAGTTGGTGGACCCCTGCTGTGGCCTAGGGGGGACCCTTTTTGTCCACTTTCTATGTAATAAATCTATTTTTTGTTGCTTAAAACCGTGAGCCTCCTTCTGTTACGTTGGGTAGTGCACCACCTGTAGGCCTAAGGCTGAGTTTATAGTGGAGAGTGGCCGTGCTCTCCAGCGCTGATGCTCACCTCTCACTTAGCAAGCGGCTGCTTTTCATGTTCTTGCCCCTCAGACAGAGTGTGTGCTCTGGTAGGCGGAGCTTGTGGGGTGGAGGCGGGGCGGGAGGCGGGACAGGGATCTGTGTGATGGATATATATGTATGTATATATATGTATGATATATATAGGATATATATAGATATATCCAAAATATATATATCATATATAAAATATATATATATATATATATATAGTTAAGTTATGGTGAGTAAAAAAAGTGACAAAAACCCTCCACAGGAAAGCAAATATGCAAATATAGCTGTATGCTCATCTGCATGTCTTAGGCAGGTCTGCAACCCCGCCTTTCCCCATTATCACCCAGCATACGGCACTTCCACTGCAGCAAGGGATTCTGGGAAATGACATGCAAATGAGCACACAGTGTCACTTTTTGCCTCAATAACCATTTTTAACATGGTTCCCTATAGGCTTAAGCTTGCTGCATGGTCACAGCTTTGAGCACAGCCAGGGTTAAGGTGCATACCCAGAAAACCACCCACAGACAGCTGTTTCAACCTTGATGGGTCTCATCAGTGTGGGGTTGATTTTACTGGGATGCAAGAGAGGCTTATGGGATAGGCCAAACCATAATACTGAGTTAAGTTATGGTGAGTAAAAAAAGTGACAAAAACCCTCCACAGGAAAGCAAATATGCAAATATAGCTGTATGCTCATCTGCATGTCTTAGGCAGGTCTGCAACCCCGCCTTTCCCCATTATCACCCAGCATACGGCACTTCCACTGCAGCAAGGGATTCTGGGAAATGACTTTTCTGGGTATGCACCTTAACCCTGGCTGTGCTCAAAGCTGTGACCATGCAGCAAGCTTAAGCCTATAGGGAACCATGTTAAAAATGGTTATTGAGGCAAAAAGTGACACTGTGTGCTCATTTGCATGTCATTTCCCAGAATCCCTTGCTGCAGTGGAAGTGCCGTATGCTGGGTGATAATGGGGAAAGGCGGGGTTGCAGACCTGCCTAAGACATGCAGATGAGCATACAGCTATATTTGCATATATATATATATATATATATATATATATATATCCCCTATATCCATGGATATAATAGATACTTATATATATATGGACCCCGAATTAAAAAAAAACCAATACTTTCAATTTTTTTTATACACTTCACACATACAGCACACTGCACACACTCACACCACACACAGCACACACTCACTGCATACACTGCACACACAGCACACTGCACGCACTAACTGCATACACTGCGCACACACACAGCACCAGCACACACACACACACTCTCGATCTGGGCTGTGCTAGGGAAATACTATGTGCTGGATTTTGAATGTATTTATTGGGTAAGGATCAGTCAGATAAATCGGTCTGCACTTATATATAGTGAAGCCTTAGACCTGCCTGGTCTCTGGATTCTATCCTCTATTATACTGTATATATAAATATACATCTTAATTATTTAGGGTTTCCTTGTATTTTTGCCCTATAGAATCCTGTTGCTGTAATTAACTCCTCTGCTGGGATCGTGCACCCTGTCCTATGAAAGACTTATTCATGCCCTCCTTGAATGTCCCCCCTCTGTCCTGTATCTTAAAGCTACGTTTTGTGGTTCCAGACTTTGCTGCAAAAGGGTGAGATGTGGGTGAGGGTGTACCCG
The DNA here is from genome assembly GCF_040206685.1 of Ascaphus truei. NCBI lineage: Eukaryota > Metazoa > Chordata > Amphibia > Anura > Ascaphidae > Ascaphus > Ascaphus truei. Next base: position 208,767,716 of record NC_134483.1, on the reverse strand, counting down.
GGGATCAGGCCATTATTGCGGCACTGACTCAAACTCAAACACAAACTCTGTGACACTGACACACACACATTGTGGCACTGAAATAAACTCACACTGACATACGCCCATTGTAACACTGACCCAAATACTGTGAACTTGACACTGACACAAACACAGTGACACTTGCACACTGTGACGCTGGTACATGGACACTGACACAAACACAGTGACACACCACCCCGCTCCCACCACTGCTCAACCCGCTCCTCCACCACCCCCCCCCCCCTCCATCACCCGCCCCAGGCAAGCAGCCAGGGGAACCAGTGCAGAGGGGCACACACAGTTTACCCGCTTCCCCCCCCCCCTATTTCCTGCCCCGGGCAGGCAGCCACGGGAACCGGGGCAGAGGGGGGACACCTCCCTCCTCCCCCCGATCTGGTGTGCGGCTGCCTTTTTTTTTTTTTTTAATTTTTTTAAATTAGCGCGACCGCAGAGGGAACGGGGAGCGGAGGGAACAATGGCCGCTCTCGGGTCTAAGCTCATTTCTGAGCTGCGCTCCTCTCCAGCAAGTGCTGAAACACAGATTTGCCTGTAGCCAAAAGCTGAGCGAGGTTCCGCAAGCATGAGCACACAAGCGGAAGCTTTCACCCAGAATGGCACCATAATATATAATGGGTCTCAGATTATATGATAAGCGCGCCTCAGCGCGGATCAGCAAGCACTACGACACTATAAACACAGCCTAACAGCTGGGGTTCTAGCGAATACAGTGAAAACAGCTGCAATAGCCCCTCCCGAGGTCAGGAAGAAAAATACACCTGATACCCCCAAAATCGAGGACAAGATGTGGCGTTCCTGTAATGAACCCTACCACACGGAAGAGTGGCCCTTCCGGTCTTATGAGGGTAAGGATGAAGATATCTCTTAATGGGGAACCGGAAACGAGATGCACCTACAAAACACCCATAGGATGGTGGAGGTGCCTAAATGCACCGAACACACAGGTCTCTATGACCCCGAAAATTCCGGCCAGCTAAGGCAATTGCAAGAAAAGCATGGTGGATGCTGTGAAACTGCTGAAGTTTCAAACCTAGGAGACCCCAGTACACCTGATGGAATAGAGTCATCCAAAGCAAAAAGGAGGAAAAAGAAGAGGTACTCCAATTACCATGGAAGGATCTGACACGTCCGCAGATCCCGCGGAGGAAAAGGGGGGCCGAGAAGCCCTGCAGCCTAGAGGAAATTGAGAATTCGTCCCGCAGATGACCAAATATCCAGAGGGCCCAAGGCAGAAGTTGTGTACCCCAAAGAAGTGTCTGCCTGGTGCTGACAGTGAGAATCCCTCAAACTATGATGATCCCTTGACCAGCCCTGAAGATACCTTGTAAAATACCAGGCAGGACTCTGATATCCTCTGTAAATGATTGAAACAGGAGATAGAAGTTAATGCCAAGCTACAGAGTGATCTGTTATCAATCGCATTTGACAGTGGGACAGTGATGGACACGGAGCGTCGCTTATGTAGTGACTTGGAGGACCGGATGACTGAGCTGAAGACAGCGAACACTATTATTTCCACCCTGGTCAAAAAACAGACCTGCTCGGACTAAGTTATTGCTGACTTGCAGCAGAAACAGGAGGAGGTTAAAAAAAAAAGTCCCTCTGTTTCAGTATAGTGCTTGGACTATCTCAGAAGGAGTCTCACAGTCTCAGTGTAGAGCTCGGAGGCTCTCTAAAGTAGGTTGACCACCTCAGTACGGACCTCGAAGTCTCTCGAACAGAGATTCGCAGTCTCCATGCCGGGCTTGAAGTCTCCCAGAAAGAGTTTCACAGCTTAGGTACTGAGCGGGAAATCTTCCAGAAGGAAGTCCATACACTGAAGTTAGAGTTGGATGTTTCTCGCCTGGAGGTCAACAGTATCCAGAGAGAGCTGGATATCTCTCAAAAAGATGTCTGCAGGCTTAATATCGATCTTAAAGTCTCCCAGAAGGAGCTTCAGACCCTCAACCTAGAGATAGAAGTCTCACACCAGGAGACCGGGAGTCTCAAATCAGAAGTGCGTAAATGGAAGGAGGACTACAAGGAGGCCCTGAATATTACAGAAACTGTAAAAAGAGAAAATACAAAGCTGAAAGAAGAAAATTCTGATTTGACTGCCCACGTCAATCAAAAGAAGGAAAAGCTGCACGAGCTACAAAAATTAAAGAAACTATTGGAAGATGAAAAGTTTGAAGCATTGGCGCAATGCAGACAAGCAGAGCAGCTATTGCAGAACCAACTGCAAGGTCTGCGTACGCACCTCCAGAATGCAGAGGAGAAGCAGCGAACTCTGCAGGAAGAAAATCTGAAGGCTGCTAAAGAAGTACAAGTGCTGCAGGAACGGCTGAAAATCCAGTGTGTCCCTGCAGAGCAGCATGAGGAATTGAAGGCTACCCTGAACAACACCAGAGCTTTGCTGGAGGCCAAGCTTAGTGGCCAGGTGACTCGGTAAATGAGGGAGCACAAGAAGGTCCAGAAACTGAGGCAAGCAGTTGCAGCCCTAGCAAAGCACACAATGCTCCACAATATAATGAAGGATACAGGGAAGGAAGGAAGGAAGCTCAGAGAAAGCACAGTGAAGAGGTAAAGACCCTGAGAGGAGAATTGCAGGATGCACTCAAGAAACAGGGCTCTCTCGCTGATGAGTTGAATTTGCAGCAAAGCCTAGAAGTGGAAGAGCTAAACCTGGCAGCTAAATACACATCCCAGCAACTTGCAGCTCTGCAGACGCAGATTGCTGAGCTCAAGATACAGCTCGCAAAAAAGGAAGAGAGTGAAGAGGTGTCCGTTCGTCAAAGGGCCAGTCTGACACTACGCTATGAGGCCAAGATGGCCGATGCCCGCAAATTGTTGGACCACATGGACAATGAGAGGGCCCGGCTGTAGCTGGGGCTGGACAACATCATGGAGGAGCACCGGCAGCTGCAGACCAGAAATAGAGAAAAGGAAACAGATTTAAGCCTTGCTCTGATTAAACAGGGAGATGTGGAATCGTAACTCAATTCCAAAGAAACCGAACTGGCAACTGCATTGAGTGGAAAAAAAGTGCAGAAGGACAGCTTCAAGAGCTGAAAACTCAAATAGCTATTCTTGAATGCTCTTTAAGTGATACCATGAAATGGCACGAGTCTAGGATAGTAGAAATAGATTCCGGACATCAGACAGAATTTAAAAGTAAGCTGACTGGGGCTTTGCAAGACCTGAGTATGGGTTACAAGGAATGGACATTTAGTGATAAATTGGAGTCCATGGAAAAGATGGCGAGACAAAGCTATTTGTGTAAATGCTCTGCGACTGTCGCCATACAGTCTGCCTACAAAGAGAGGATCGCCTGACGCAGGGGAAATCTCATGACCACGCGGTCAGTAGAAAGACTGTAATTAGAAAAAGTCCTCCTCGAGCGACTGAGGCGTGCTAATCTCAAGCACCTTCTGAAAGAGACACTAATAACCTGGAGAAAGGGCTCCAATCCCAGCGGGACTGAGGGTTCTCGTACTCCATCTACTCTCATTTGTGCAACAGAGATATCTTGAGGGAGAGTGGACGGATGGGCTTTGTTTGGCCGTGGTAAGCCAGAGCTTCCCACAAACAGGGGAGGTATGTAAGAGGGACTTATCACTGCTGGAGAGAAACTGCATCTAAATCCAACAGTGTGCTGGTTATTTGCACACAGGCAATCAACCAGACTCCACCTTGCTGATAAGGACTTTTAGAAAAAAAAAGGTCTGAGAAACAGCAAGGAGATTCCTTTGCTCACAAGCAAGACAACAGGGGACCAGACCTTAATGCCTGTACCCTCATGCAGACAACTAACCTGGACACCACTGACCTGAAGAGCCACCAGCGTAAAGGTATCACTGAGACTTTGGGGTGATAAGTGGGTAAGGGGCTTTCCTCCCCCCCCCTAGCCTTGCAGAGAGGGACTGGGGGAGTAAGTTATCCCTTACACACAGATAGGTTTTTATTGTTTTATGTATATTTCTGTTTTCTGTATTGTTTAAAGGAACAGGCAATGAAGCCTTATTTTAATTTCACCTTAAAACATTCTCCATTGCATACCTCTGCACACATCTCTTACAAACCCCAAAGTCCAAGGAGGTACCTGTAAGCAGGGGGCCCTTTATGTCAATCTCTGGGTCTGGGTTGTTGTCCATTGAGAAGCCAGCCTCTGGCGTGTTCCAGGGTCCACTGTGCCGTGGAATAAGGTCTGGGTTCTGGTGTCTTGCTAGCAGCACATTCCTGTGCTCAAGACAATGTCTCTTTCTTTCAATACATTTCCCTGTGGTCAAAATCTTTCTGTAGTTCAAGCAGAAGATTTTTTTTACCTGTCTGATGAGTCAGGTGGAAACTGGTTAATTATCTTTAGTTGCAATAATAGTGTAACGCCTGTATGCCCGCAGATCTGGCCAGTCCCCAGTACTGAGGTGGGTAAGGGTATAACACGCACCCACAGAAGTGAGGGCATGCCTGGAGTGTGGTAAGATGCGTTTGTAGAGGGAGAAAGGGGGTGGCCCGGGATTAAAGGGGTTACACCCCATTTGGCCATCCCCTGACCTCACCAGGGAGACAAGGGGTTAACTGGGCTGAGGTCCAGAACTGTGATTTAACCCTTGTTATGACATGTAAATGTGTATTCCCCTGTTCCCCTGTTTTACTGTAACATCTGGTTTAATCAGTGTCTGCATCACACACACACTAGGATCCATCCGGGAGCACAAGGGTTAATAGTTGTTTAGTGATTATAGCCCTTTGTGTAATTTTCCCGCCTTTTCAGGCACCATTTTGCAGGGTCCCATAAGCCACCATTGAGGCTCCATGTGTTTCAATGGCGAGTCTTGCTGTTGGGTCCTGTTTCCTGAGAAGACCAGCAGATGGCGTCCGAGAGGAGGAGCGGCGGTTTCCCATTGTAAGTCAATGGGCCCATTGACTTCAATGGAAATCCCTCGAAGGAGCTTTCCAGGAACGAGTTGGCTGCCGTCCAAACCGCAAAGCCGCAAAGCGGATACATTTTCAATAGGAGAGCTTTGATCACTTAACAAGTCAAGTTCAACGACAAGTGGCGTGGGAATAAACAGTTCTAGAGCACCTAGAAATAAAATTCTTTCTGCCCCTAGTTCCTAGACCTCCCCCCACTCGACCACAACCGGGTCCCCGTATCCTGGACCCCCGATAAGGGTCGAACCGAGAAGAGCGGGTCGCGCCATAGGTTCCAATGGCGGCGGCAGATACGGCTCAGGAAAACGGCTAAGTGTCAAAAGCTGAAATTTGGGAATCCATAGCTCCGGTTCCGGAGGATCCAGAGGATCAGGGTTTGGGGTATCTGTAGTCACTGCTCCAGCATCGCTGCAGAACCATCCTTGACCCTCTTGGACCAACCTGATGGAGTATGGACCCCCTTGAAAGTTCGGGACTTTTCCCATAGACTCCAATGGCGGCCAATCTCCATTGACTGGCTACGGCGGAAAACCCCCATTGATTTCAACGGCAGCGTCGCCCCGTTGAAAGTCTATGGCGGCAGATTCCCATAGACGCCAACGGCGGCGGTTTGCCATTGAAAGTCTATGGCGGTGGAGCCCGTTGTTTTCAATGGGGGTTTAGTGAAAAACCGTGATTTAATTTACAGCAGAGATTTTTGTATTAAAATGTGAAACTATTTTAAGTGTATTTGTGTATCTCCGGTTCCGAAGCTCGTAGCAAGTCGCAAATTGGACCATAGGGTGTCCCAGTTCCGGCATTGAGAACTGTGAAGTTTGGACCTGCTGGACCCAATGGAACCGGATATTTTAATATGTTTATGTTTTATCTTTCATACTGTGTTCCAAGGTATGGGTAAAACCCAGAGGAAATTCCTTTGCATACCAGGGTAGCATATGGCCAGAAAGGCGACCCAATGTCTAGGACTTAAGTATGGTTCAAAGGATTTTGTCACCTCTACTGTTTACATGAGGGCGGAGATTACTCAAACCAGAGCAGTCTTCAAGTGTTCCATTTCACACCTCACAACAAAGAATATCCTGCCAGGAATCCAATCTGGTAGACTAGCTGGCATTCCTGATGCAGATGAGGGGCTACAGAAATGAGACCCCAGAGCTCTACTGCGCATGTACCAGCTAGCAGGGGGGCATGTATCAAAATGTGTTCCCACGTTAATGAGTAGCTAGAGTTAATTGAAGACCAATCAACTGTACTTAATGTTAAGGATAGGGCACAAAAGGTTTATAAACTGTTGTCCACCCTTTATCCTTTGTCTTCTGATATCATCTGAATTGTTACCTGATTGCGAGAGAATTGCTATGCTTCATACTTCTCATCCCCCAACCCCAAAGTAAGTGTACTTCTTGTCTGTTACTGTATTATTTCGTGTGTTCACCTATCTAAAGGAATAAATATACTTTATTATATCTAAGCCTCGTTCAGTTCAAACCCAGTGATTTGTGTAAAGTACAGCCTGTGATAAGCTATCGTCACAGCGTTGCCGGGCCTGGTGAGAAAAAGATTAACGATATACTTGCTGAGTCCGGGGTGCCAGAAGTCGGAGGGTTAATGTCCAAGAGCCAAGGGTCAGGGGCAGGAGAAAACAGCGCAGTGAGGTCCAAAGCAGTGTCCAGGGGTAGAGAGGTACACGTATGTGAAGAAAATGGGGACAATCAGCGCATTAATAAAGGCAGTATGCTCGGCTGGTTACCCCTATTTCGTATTGGGGATGAAGGGGTTAATTTTTCATGCACTGTACATGTCTTATTTTTCCCTCTGTCCCTTATTGTCCCCATTTTGCAGGATTTTATGTGCTTGCAGTATAGCACATCCCAAGCACACACATATGAAAAATATAATTGTGAAATAAGAGGACCAATAAAGTGTATTTTTGCTGCAGGTTTTAAGAGACAAGCAGGATGAGGTGTTTTTTTTCTCCTGTCATTAAAATGCGCACAAGAACCAAATGTTTTGACACCTATGAGCTTGGTCACTTGCCTATGCAAGCTTCAAAGCTAGCCTGCTGGGCCCACGCCTGTAAGTCTCTCTGGAAGTTGCATATCAAAAGACCCAGAGTCCGGGGGGGGGGGGGTGAATTGGCCAGATGGATGCCGGAGATTTCCCGGCCAGATCACCACAGTTTTAACAAGTTCATTGATGGCACAGATGACCTGGACTCATTCCTAAATGAATTTGAGAATCAGTGTGGCCGGTTCCGAATACCAAAGAGGGACTGGGTGGTCAAACTATGACCACTATTATCCGGCAAAGCCAAAAGAACTGTGCAGGAGCTTCCCGGTGTGGATGCTGATGACTATAGGCATGTGAAGCGCAAGCTGCTGGTCCAGTATGCCCTGACTCCCGAGGGGTATAGGAACAAGTTCCGGACGGGGGATGTAAAACCCGGGGAATCATTTGCAGACTATGCCAACAGAATGGTCAGTATATAGTTAAGAGAGAAAGAACCCAACTGTAACACTCAAGCTCACACTCCGGTGATTTGTGTAGGAATTAAAACATAGGGCCTCATGCAGTAAGCGCCGATAAGGCTTTTATCGGCATTTTCCCGCCAAAATTGGATTTGAGATTCAGTAAGCGCCAATAAGTGATCAAAATCGGCATTTTTTCTTCCTGATAAAAATTTATCGGCATGCGGCTGCCGATAACCCACATACCGGCACTTATCGGCACTTTTTGAAATCGGCTGTATTCTAGGAGCCCCGATCAGCTTATCGGTGCTGATCGGCACTCAAAAATGGAGATTTCATCGGCAATTGGTCCCGCCAACTAAAGTTGGCAAGTTGGAGGGGAGAAGGATCGGCAAGGTTGCCGGGACTGCACTTAGAAAAAAATAGCTCATCTCTACATCAATGGAGTCAATGGAGCGGGGACTTATAACTTATGAGCGTTCTATTGCTCATAATAAAAATGTGCTTGGCATTACAGTGTCGATGTCAATCACTTCATCGTGTCAACGCTTACGTTTATTATTGGCACAACATTGTACTTTTCAATGTTATGATGATTTGCGTGTCACATTAGTCTTAATATTATGATGTGTCAAGGGAAACTCCTATAGTAAACTCTTAAAGGAACAGGTCACATAATATGAAACATGTTACTTAAGTGTGCTTCAATTTATTATATGATTTAACACATTTCACACATCTAACAGATCCAGCGTATACTAATGTTGGTATACATTAGAGAATGCTTTGAATGTGTAACGCATGATCAAATGTAAATGTAGATGTTTGTTTTCATGTTTACATGTACTTTGTGACCTCCCTCTTTTGATGATGTCCGCAATTGGACACTCAATAACATTGCATGTTTACATTGTACACCATGCATTAGAATCACTTCATGCTAAGTTATACACACATCTATAATAGTTACTCATTTTTACACGATTCAAACATAATCAATAGCAAGTATCCTGATGGCATTAAATTATGCATATGCAAATTACAATTAGTTCATGTGAATATGTGACAATAACATGCCACATTAGACATGTTGCAACGTACTTTTTCAACGTCAATGTCATGGTTGTATCCTAATGAGATGACTGAGTGTTGCGTTCAGAAGTGGTACCTGCATTACACATTCCATAAATACTTGCGAATAAATTCTTGTACAAAGCTTAACGTTACATCAGTGTCAAATATCATGATTGCCTGGTGAACACACATAAATAATCCGTTTAATTCGTTCTGGATACCCGTTTGGAGTTAACAACTTGGATATGTTAATGTAACACCTTGCACTTCATCAAGTCACCTGACATCATCACATAGGTATTTAAAGGAGGCCAATTACCTGCGCATTGACAGCTACAGACCTGAAAATGATGCGAATGTTTATGAGACGGAGGAAGATTCTATTGGAGGAGAGGCTTGCTGATGGAGAGGATGTCACAGGGGAAGGAAGGGACAGAGACAGGGACAGAGACAGGGACAGGGACACGGAGAGGGAGAGGTCGAGGGAAAGCAAGGAAATGAGAGGAGAAGAGAGAGGAGAGAAGTTGTGCCTCGTCCTCGTTTGTACAGGGAGAGAACCATGTTAGATGGGATGAGTGAGGAGGAGATTATAAGTCGCTATCGTTTGAGTTCAGCAGCAATCTTAGCTCTTTATGAAGAGATATGGGGAGATTTAGATTTTGTGACAGCCAGAGGTCGTGCAGTCCCTGGGCTTGTTAAAATGCTGTGCTCATTACATTATCTTGCTTCCGTCTCATTCCAGACAACTGTGGACATAGTGGGCGGGGTCTTGCAATCTACATTCTCGCAGGCCTTTACCCAGTTTCTTTGTGCACTGAATAGACGAGCTTGGAATTATATTCATTTTCCTACAGAGCACACAGAGTGGCTGGAAGTCAGGAATGGCTTTTATACCATAGCCGGGATACCATGTGTGATGGGTGCAATAGATTGCACCCATGTTGCTTTAATCCCGCCTAGTCAGAGTGAGCATGCTTACTGCAACCGTAAGCACTACCATTCCCTGAATGTCCAGGTGGTATGCGATGCCACGATGAAGATTATGCATGTGGTAGCCAAATTCCCTGGTTCCAGTCACGATTCCTCTATCCTGAGAAACTCATCAGTCTTCCATGCTTTCGAAGAAGGCTATTTTGGACCTGGTTGGCTGGTGGGTGAGTTCATATTATGATGTGTTAACAAACAACTCTAGTTTTTCTATGAACTGTTGAATGTAATAATGTTAACACAAATTGTATCATATTTGTGCACGATGGATTATAGGTGACTCAGGATACGGAATTAGGCCGTGGCTGTTGACCCCGGTGGCAAACCCTCAATGGGAAGCAGAGGAGAGGTATAATGTGGCACATATATCTACACGATCCGTCATAGAGAGAACATTTGGGCTTCTCAAGACACGATTTAGGTGTTTAGATAGAACTGGTGGGGCACTTCAATATAAGCCTGCTAAAGTGTCAGATATTATAATTGCATGTTGCATTTTGCACAATCTGGCACTCCACAATAATTTAGAAACCGACATACGTCAGGCCTTGGAGGAGGAGCATCCCGTACATTTACCAGCTGACACTGAGCAAACAGCCAGTGGTGTGGAGACACGTCGGAATGTCATAAACACATATTTCTCATGTAAGCAAATACATATATGTTCATAATACTACATAGATGTATTAATTCATTGTAATGATAAATACATGTGCCCAAATACCATTCACTTAGGAAACAGATGAATATGGTTCTCACACCTTTCTCTTCTCTGCTGTGTGGACAATTGCATGTGGCACCGGTATGTCATTCATCAACAGGTTGTATTATACTTCTTACCACTAAAAGGTGTTGTGTGTACGTCAGGAAATAATGTGTACTAAATCTATATTTTCTGTACATGCTCTTTTTGGTTATGCATACACAATAAACCTACTATGTCGATAGCCAATAGCTAGTGCAGTATGGTTACATACAATTTTTCTTTAGGAGTGTGACATGTGTGTCACAATGATGTGTAGACTATTGACTATTTAAGATCATATTTGACGTAGTGTAGATTTTGTTTCATATCACATACAAAATTGTCACTTGTGTGTTGCTTACCTTAATGAACATGTCATGACAATGATTTATATTCATTCATGTTTTCTTTTTCAAGGTATATCACTCCAAGGACTGCTCATGGTATGTATTTGAATTCACATCTGTCATAAGATGTGCTAACCTCGATACAGGTATAGTTACAGGATGTATAGACATAACGTAATGAAAAAGATGTGACAATTGAAACATGTCGTTTCTGTATTGTGTCCGTGCGTTTATCTACACTTGGAGGTTATTATGCATTGTGTTTTCAAATCATTTCGTACATTACAAAACATGTAATTTTGGCAACCTAACAACATACATTCATGCACATGAGCGCTGTTAACACTCAATGCATGTTTGTATGAAAAGACCCAAATGTGTTAAACATCATTAACATTGCAATGTATGTGATTAGTTCTTCTCTCACTTCATCTTCATGTTGATTACTACATTGTCACATGTGTATGTATAAGTCAAAAATGTGTGTTGATTTGACGTTCATCTAACATTTGTCAAAATGTTAACACCATTCCAAAGTATAGTTCTTTGGATTCTCAACTTTTCCTAAATCATTCAACACAATGACAATGTAGTTAATCAAAGTTTTATTTCATTCACATTTGTTATTCATAATGATCATGATCCTTTATAACTACTGTCAACATATGAACATAAATGAAGTGGACATTTGCATATGCACACATTTCAGCAACATAGTGTGTGTGTGTGTGTTGTATTTTTTGTGTGATGCATGTATTTCTACCAGAAATAATATAAACCAACATAATAATGTTGCTTTAATCATCGGCCTCACTTAGCTATGTATGAGTTGAACGTTTACGAACCACACTAAACTATAGTTACTCGTGTGAATTAAATGTACACACAAATGTTCATGGTTTAATGATCTGTACCTAACATTCATTAGCTCATGCATGTTAGGTTACCACTACAACTTAGGTGATAATATAACATTCACACGACTAAACAGTTTCTATCACCTCCCTATTGTTATTGTGTATGTTCAGATACAATGTCTACGAGTTGTTATGTAGCATTTACATTCTTTGACAAGACACACGTGAGATTATAATATATAGTAGATTAATGTGTTTGCTGAGTGATAATGTTGGTTGCATATATCACATGGCAATACATATAATGTTAGTAGAAAAGAAAAAAATATCAATAGAAGTTCTAACTTCAGTGCTTAGCAAATATTTGCACTATAGGATAACATTATGTAGTGATTGTTAATCTGAGCACCAATCATTGAAAGCATTGTTACATATTTATTATAATAGTTGTTCGCTAGTCGTCACAATCATCTAATATAACGATTGGCCCATCTGAAATCATACATTGGTCCCATGTATTCATCCTCGACATCTGTGAAATACAGCAAACACATGATGTTCAAAGATGGCACATTTATCTATGTCTCAGCATGACAACGCTTAACACATCTCTATATGATAGTGGATATTCACGCATGAGTTACGTATATGTTTAAACTGCAAGGATAAAACTACAGATACAGAACTGTCTCATTTTTCAACTCGCGTTGCTGGCATTATTACTGATATGTTTGTTCCGGTGCCTGTATACATAATAATGTGCGCGCACAACGTCTGTTGCGCGCGCACGTCACGAATGTGTGTACTAAGTCTTAGCGCATGCGCACAACGATGTGTACGCTGTGCGTTCAATACATGTCCCTCCATGGTGCTGCTAGCATTACGCATATCATGGCTGAAAGTTATGATATGGAAGCGAAACAAATTCACTTCAACACACGTACATATACAATCTTTGTAAACGGACGTGTGCCTACGGCAAAAACGGACGATCAGCCAATGAGCGAACAAAATACGTGTGACGTCATGTTAAAACACCGTGAAATGCACGCAAACACCCCTCCCACTGAATGAACATTGGCCTCCAGCGCTGTGCACTGTCAGGAATCAGCATTCTCCACGCTCCCCACACAGAGCACCCCTTTCCTCAGGGAGCCCCTGGACACACAAAACAAACCTGCCTTACCAGCCTCCACGGCTCCTCGCCCCTGCCGCCGTCGAGGGATCACTCCCCTCGGCGATTCCTCTGCTCAGCGCCGGGCGCGCCCACGGCCTCCTGCACGCACACCTGCACCATCCACTGGCTCGGTTCACGCACGTACACGAGTTACGGAGCGCGCTCAGTCTGCACACTCTTCTTCCCGTCCCCCGGACCTGAGGCTCCGCCCCCGCACACTGCACGGGCATACTCAGGTTACCAACAAGACTCACCTGGCCTGTTATGCCTGCACCAATCTGCATTGTCTCCCTGTAGCTCTTCCTGTCCCGCCTCCGTTCCTATTTGGACCTTCCTGCTTTATCTAGCTCCTCTCTGCTCTCAGTCTTTGCTCGACATAGTCTCTATATGAAAGTACTTCAGGATTCTCTCAGTGTTTTCACAGGTTCTGACGCGGCTCATTAGACTACCCCCTCTGGCTCTCGATCTCGGCACTCCTTGGACAACGCTCACTCTGGTAACCCCTTGAACACGGCTTGGACAACGACCTATCTCCACTCTCCACTCCCTGACTTTGGCGAGGCATCCTTCACTCTATCTCTACAACCGGTACCGGCAAGTATTGTCTACCTTACTACACCTGGCCTGGCAATGCTTCATACCACACTCCGGACACGCTCCCTTTGCTGCGGGTGCGTGTATTACCACTTCCCCCTTCAGCTCAGGGGACGGGTCTGGTCTGCGGGCAGCACCGGCGTAACATGCACACACCGCCCCACCGACGCGCGCGCATGACACACTGCACTGACCGTAACAATAAGCTACGGGCACAGCCAATACTGTTTCACGCGCGCACGTCGGTTGGGGGTGGGGCTTGCATCGGTAACCTTTTTAAGGACGCCTTGGGACATGACCAGGTTCCCACGTCATATGTGGGCGACACTTTGTTTTTACATGTTGAATACTAAACAATGAGGTGTGTGTGTGTTACAGTTAGTGTAACATGTTGAAATGATACTTTAAAAGCGATAATAATCTATGATTTAGGACTCCGTCACCAATGTGTACTAATGGTTCGTCATGTAGTATATTTTTATAGGAAATAATGTCTTTGTGCATGCTACATGTAAGGCTGTCTGCAATGTTAAGCTGTATACACTCATTTGGCTAACAAATGGTGTAAATTATTAATGTACACATATATCATTTGAGTAAAGGCATAACGAAATTTGTATTTATCATTCTTGTAGAAGTCAAAACTGATTTGGCTGCAACTGCTCGCTCCAGGAATGCACAACAGCATCATCCATGGTTGAGGCAACCGTTGAATCCTGAATCACACACATCTCCATGAGGGCATCATATGGATCTGCAGTGGCTTCTTCAAACAAGACATCCGGAGGTACGTACAGTTGTTGGTTGTTTTCACATCCACATTGGTATTGCCCATATAAGTTTGGATACATATCATAGTAGTTATGTCCATCTTGCATCTGGTCTTGATGAATGGAGGGTGCAGGTATATCAGCAGACGCGACAGTCGGTGCGGCTTCACTGTAACTGGTATTAGGCAAAAATATGCTATTTAACAGAAGATATGTTCCATGTTCCATTGTAAGTTTAAATGATGGCGCAACATGCCAGCATCCATATCGTTGATCTAGCCGATCATGGACCCGCTCGAAACATTCATTTGCGGATAAAGTGAATCATACAGAAGTTTTAAAATTTCGTTGTTTGTCAGGTTCTTGGTAGTATGGATATTTCTTTTGGATCAAGTCATAGATTTTGCCCACGGTTGCCCTTTTCTCTGGTGTTGATTCGATTGCTTCATAAATCATAAATTTGTATGATTTACGTGGATGGCTGTGCAATGTGGAAGCTTCTGCCATTTCTTCTCTCATCAAGTGTACAGTGTCTAAGTTGAACGCATACGGATGTCTGCTGAATGTGTGAATAGTTACATGTTATCTTCGCGGTTTGTTCCAAGGTTATAATACAACCTAGCAGTTATACGCCTAGGTTTTCTCCCACTAGAAATTTGTTACAATAATTGGCTGAAATTCTTTGTCTAAGATACTCTTTTCACAGGAATCGAAACTTTACTTATGGCTTAGGCAATCAACATGTGCAAAACAACTTGACTCTTTTAATTAGAATAACTATGTGTGTGAAATCATCTACAGTACTATGATGAACATATTTCTGGTTACACTTAGCTAGATTTAACCATACACACATCTCTCTCTTTGTCTCTTTTTCTGTTTTTCTCTCTCTCTCTTTCTCTCTCTGTTTCTCTCTCTCTTTGACTGTCTCTGTTTGTCTCTCTTGATATATACATAGATATACATATCCAGTGTTCGACAAACCTATACATTTGCTCGCCCCGGGCGAGTGGATTTAACCCCCGGGCGAGTAATTATTGGCCCAAGCAGCACACGTTTGGTACTAGGTGGCGAGTAGATTTTTTTGTGTGGCGAGTAGATTTTTTGGTGATTTGTCAACCACTGTACATATCTATATAAATATATATATATAATTAGATAAATATATATGTTGATATATATTTATATATATCTATATATAATTAACTATATATTGTGTGTCTGTATATATATAGTATGTGTGTGTGTGTGTGTGTGTGTGTGTGTGTGTGTGTGTGTGTGTGTGTGTGTGTGTGTGTGTGTGTGTGTGTGTGTGTGTGTGTGTGTGTGTGTGTGTGTGTGTGTGTGTGTGTGTGTGTGTATAAGACATGCAAATGAACAAACAGTAATATTTACAGTTGATATATATATATATATATATAATCTCTCTCTCTCTATATGTATATATATATATATATATATATATATAATCTCTATCTTGCTACATTGAAGGCCTTGTGTGCAAACAGGCCTTGTTTTAATTGTCTTAACACTTCATTACAGTTTATGACATTACTGGGTGAGTATGTTTGAGGGCCTAATTGAGTCAGATGTGTAGAAGTTTTATTTAACAGCAAACAAGGCCTCTTTGCAGCCATGAAGGCGTGTACTGTTCATTCTGATTATATATATATTATATATAGAGTGCAAAACTAAAGTCATTGATGTGTGTAAGTAGGCCTTGTTGTAATCATATTCAAAGTTTAATACAGCTGAG
Organism: Ascaphus truei; assembly: GCF_040206685.1. Lineage (NCBI taxonomy): Eukaryota > Metazoa > Chordata > Amphibia > Anura > Ascaphidae > Ascaphus > Ascaphus truei. Next base: position 208,751,988 of record NC_134483.1, on the reverse strand, counting down.
TGAATTAGGGGCTCAATCATACTGATACCATAATTTTAGCAAGTGGCCTAACATTTATATCTCATTAACACAAGGCCTGCTGGCTGACAACAGTGACAGATATACACTACTGACCAACTTTATTCTTACTCGGCTAGCTTCGCGAATTTCGGAGTATCCCAGTTATCTGCGGTTTTGTGTCGTTTTCTCCCAGGGTATATAGCGTTATATCGCGCCCGTGATTTAAGCATTTTATTCCCGCTGGCTGCAATACTGCAATGCCGTGTAAAAACGCATGGGGGCGTTTGCGAGCTGTTGTCTTTGAAGCCGAGAAATTCATGAATTGTAATGCAATATATACTGTATATATACAGTATATACAGTATAACAACAACTCCTATAACCCCTAACATACACATACAGTACTGTATATGCACATCAATGATAGTATAGGCCGTCCCCTGGCGAGCGGCTTTGCAGCAGAGAGAGAACCGCTGCTCTCTCTGCGCAAACATCGGCACATTAAAAATTATTTAAAATACATTTTTATTCATAGTGTAGATGTGCAGGTGGTCTCCGGAGCTGAACCGCGTTGGTTTCAGGTCCGGGGACCCCCTGCTCCCCGAGATACGGCCCCCTTTATGAGGTGCCGGTATCCCTCTGCATTTAAAGGTCCCGATCACGTGACCGCGACATGTAAACAAAGCAGAGGGATACCGGCACCCCCTAAAGGGGCCTGTATCTCGGGGAGAAGGGGGTCCCCGGACCTAAAACCAAAGCGGTTCAGCTCTGGAGACCCCCTGCACATCTACACTATGAATAAAAATTTATTTTAAATGTATTTATTTATATTCATTTATTGATTTATTTATTTAGATTTATTTATTTATTTTTTGGGCGGCTGCTGTGTGTGAGTTTTTTTTATTGTGGGTAGCGGGAGTGGGTGAAGGGGGTATTAGCCCCAACGGTGCTTGTTTAGGGCTTGCGGGGGGGTAGCGGGAGGGGTTAACCCCTTCATGACCGTAGCGGTATTAACTGTTATGGCCGTGAAGGGGTTAAGTGCACCCGCAACCCCCCGCAAGTCCTAAACTCACACCAAGGGCAAATACCCCCTTCACCCACTCCCGCTACCCACAATAAAGCGGGCACGGTGGGTTAACCCCTTCATTGCCTTAGCGGCTATCAGCTATGGTAATGAAGCAGTATTTCTGTATTTTTAATAACATTGTGCAGGAGCAGGGGGTCCCCTGAGCATTAATTTCTGGCTCAGGGAACCCCCTGCTCACTGTACAATATTATTAAAATACAGAAATGCTGCTTCGTTACCATAGCACATAGCCGCTAAGGTAAGGAACAAGTGTTTATTTATATATGTGTTTTATTTATACTGTACATGTGCAGAGGGTCTCCGGAGCAGAAACGTTTTGGTTTTAGGTCCGGGGACCCCCTGCTCCCTGAGATATAGGCCCCTTTAGGGGGTGCCGGTATCCCTCTGCTTTGTTTACATGTCGCGGTCACGTGATCGGGACCTTTAAATGCAGAGGGATACCGGCACCTCATAAAGGGGCCTGTATCTCGGGGAGCAGGGGGTCCCCGGACCTGAAACCAACGCGGTTAAGCTCCAGAGACCCCCTGCACATCTACACTATGAATAAAAATGTATTTTAAATAATTTTTAATGTGCCGATGTTAGCGCAGAGAGAGCAGCGGGTCTCTCTCTGCTGCAAACACATCTCGCCAGGGGACGGCCTATAGTATCATTGATGTGCATATACAGTACTGTATGTGTATGTTAGGGGTTATAGGGGTTGTTGTTATACAGTATATATATATACATATACATATATATACTGCATTACAATTCATGAATTTATGCCATCTGGCGGACACGCGAAGCATTGAAGCCTAGTAAATCCTGAACCATTATCAATTAACACATCAACCGCGCGTCAGCCGGGCATGCGCCTGGCTGGGAAGGCAAAAGGAGCCCGGCATGCTAAAGGTGAACAGCGTGGCATTCCAGGAACATGCCAGGTACAAGCCGGTGATTAGTAAGAATAAAAGCTGCCGCAGCAGTATATATATATCTCTATTTATCAGTTAATATATATAAAAATACACAGACACACACAGTGTGTGTGTGTGTGTGTGTGTGTGTGTGTGTGTGTGTGTATGTGTGTGTGTGTGTGTGTGTGTGTATACATATAGAGATAGAGATACAGAGAGACTACAGATATATTCATACACACTGACAGATCTGTTATTGTAACCAAAAATCATACATGATCACATGCCAACATTATGAACTATGAAAGAAGATTAAGGTAAGTAATGTCTTACAGAGTTAAGACACCAGAAAACATAACATAAAAATGTATGCTGTTCTATCGGTACTTACTTAAAGTTGTACGACAATAATATTAGCATGAAATGACTATCTACATTACCAAAATAACCCACATACATTTCATCTTGAACAAGAGCTAAGTGAATGTCAGCTTCCATTAACATGGCAAGTGTGTAATAATGTTGTACCATTAATCAACTGATAATTAATACATACTCATATGTTATCAAATATGCCTTCATTCAGCCAGTGAGCATTTCTAAACATTCATGTGTACAAGGACATACTTGAATGTTATCAAGCATCTGTACATGATCATACATACACTATGCATGAAATAGTCTGCATTAAACAACACCAGGACACCAACAAATTTAGTGAATGTGATTATTTATTTTTGTTTATCCTTTTGAGAGTGAGTCACAGGCCTGCTTGTTGGCTGTTGTGTTTGCCTTTTCCCTCTGCCAAGTACTCTGGCCTTAACCGTACGACTTGTACTGGCCTGTGGCAGTTCTGTGGCACTGGGTGTGGGCTGTTGCATTTCAGGGGCACTGGGTGTGGGCTGTGGCACTTCAGGGGCACTAAGTGTGGGCTGTGGCACTTCAGGGGCACTAAGTGTGGGCTGTTGCACTTCAGGGGCACTAAGTTTGGGCTGTTGCACTTCAGGGGCACTGGGTGTGGGCTGTGGCACTTCAGTGGCACGAAGTGTGGGCTGTTGCACTTCAGGGGCACTGGGTGTGGCTGTTGCACTTCAGGGGCACTGGGTGTGGGCTGTGGCAGTTGTGAAACAGTTGATAAACATTGCAAGAGTGATGGTGGAGCACTTTCTTGTTTTGCTGTTTTCATTTTTTTCCAAAAGCTGGTTATTAGTAATTGTTGCCCTAACTTTCTTTTGCGTGTCTCATTTGTAGGTGTCGGTTCCATATTTTGAACACATGTAAGCGGTTGGATGTTGACAGGGACCTGCACAGAACTTGCACCTACTGTACCGGTATCATCCAGAACTGGGGAATGATGAACTGATGACTCAGGAGAAAAAGTAGCAGCATGTAAAGATCCATCCTCTGATGGGGTAAAGTGGAATTGCTGTTCTCTTGCTGTACTCCGCAACTGATTTGATTGGCTTACATAGAGAACTAGTGTTTGTAATGTCCTGTTTACATTTTGGATTTCTTTAGGAACTTGGATGATGACTTTTTGAATTTGTGACAGTTCTGATATTGACCTTTCATGCATCCTTTCATGCAGTGACAGCATCCTTTCAAGCACTGGCATCATTTCTGAATGGCGACGATTTTCTTCACCCAAGATTCGTTCTTCAGAAGCTGCAATAGCTGAGTAGGTGTCACGAGCAGGAGGACTTGAATGCTGGGTTAATCCAGGATTGTCAACAAGTTCATGATCACTTGAGTGAATTTGTCCTTGAGCTGCAACATCTGGTTCTACAAAGAAAGAAAGAAATTCTGAACTGCCATGGAACTTTCACTTTGTTTTCACTATAATGATAGTTGTTCTCATAGTGTAACACATAACATGTTTCCATAATTTATAATTTGTGTTGATGATGCTTGAAGTAACAATGATGTTTCGACTCAGTGTGAAAGAAGAATGAATTAAAGGTTTTTGTAACCTAACAACTCCTAGTTTAAAACACACACAATACATGTTGTCAGGAAACACAACATCTTCTGTGACAATAACTGATGTGAAGTTCATTACATGTGAAAGGCATTTATTTTGCATGGGAAATGAAATTCTTCAAATGTACACATTATATGTGCTTCACCTCATACACTCACCTTCCATTCTTGATGATGACCTTGATGAGCCAGGTGATGAGACATGTTCAGTGTCAGGTGACCCAGGAGCTGCAGGAGCAACTATATAGAAGAATAACATCAGAATTTAATTGTCATGTGTACATAATTAACATGAAGTATCTGTAGTGGGAGTAGTTATGGCTAAATATCAGCATCACATAACGAAATGACAATGATATGGTTCGGCCAATCTGAATATTATCCATCTTAACAAATGTTCATGTGAACCTAATCGGCACATTTATTTTAAACACCATACAACATACAATGTTCATGCATGAATGCGTTGTAAAATTAAGTGTTCTGTTGTACATACACTGCATATGTTGTGTAGTAATCTAACAATTATAATGTACATCACTACCATGACAGCAAAGTTGACTCTGCTTATAATTCAGTACCTAATTGTGGAAATGTGAATGAATGTTTTTAGTGATCTGTCTGAACATTTAAGAGAAGCAGGTGTAGTGCTCAATGTGGCTGACACTCATCAACACATGCAGTGTGTCTGTAGACGGACGTTCACAGAGGTAATAGGTACACAATTTGGAGACGTTTATAATGTGAAATTATAATAGGCTTTATTGTGCCTTTTCCTTTTCATCAGGAAATTATCCAAACACAGGGGGGGAACAAAGCTTCCATTCACTTGGGAGTATTTCTAGTGAAATCCTTGCAATTAGTTCACATCTCCTTTAGTTAAGCTTCTCCCAGCCCAAACACATAACATGAAAATAAGCAGATATAAGCAGTCTCTTAATAAGGAAAGTCTTATCTGTTTAGTTGCTGTAGAGAAAGCTTCTCTGCTCTCCTGGAACCTCACCCGTGCGTGCACAGAAAAATATCAGCATCCAGGTTTAGAAGTCTTATTTGGTGTCTTGCAATCAGCTCTGCTGTGTGGCTGCCAGAGCTCAAGACTGGTCAGCTCCAGAGATCTGGGTTTCTTTTGGTCAGTTTCTCCTGGGACTCAAGAACCTCTGCTCTGTCTCTCCAAAGGTCAGCTCTCAGTCAGAGCTAAAGAGAGTCACTTCCTGTCTCAAAGGCAGGCTTTTTGTATACAATCTAATCAGGCAGGTGGTGTTTAGTAATTAACTACCACACTGCTAGATTAAAGGAACATTACTGAACAGGGATAAGTCCCCTGTTACATACCTCCCCTGTTTGTGGGAAGCTCGGGCTTACCACGGCCAAAGCCCATCCTTCCACTCTCATTCTAGATATCTCTGTGACTTGAATGAGAGTGGATGGAGGAAGAGAACCATCTGTCCCGCTGGGATTGGAGCCCTTTCTCCAGTTTATTTTTGTCTCCTCCCGAAAATGCTTGAGATCAGCACTCCTCAGTCTCTCGAGGACGACTTTTTCCACGTAAAGTCTTTTTATCGCGTGCGCGGTCTTGAGATTTCTGTTGCGTCGGGCACTCCTCTTTTTGTAGACAAAGTGTATGGCAACAGTTGTAGAGCAGTTAGGACTAGCCCTTAGAGTTTTCTGCTCTTGAAGTGGTCTTTCTGCAGCTTCTCCACACCACGGAGTCAACAGTTCAGCTTCTTCAGCTAAGGATTCTTCTGGCTTTGATTCTGCACTCCTACCTCTGTTTGTTGCCTGTTGGGCAGCTGTAGGTTTGGCTAGTGCATTCTTTGGTGGCTCAAACTTCGTAATTTTGTTTTGAAGTTGCGTGAAGTCCCCAACTCTCACTGTACCCTTGTCCTTATGGGCATTAGTTACTGTGGGATACTGGTGCTTGGGCAGAGCCAATACCTTTTTCCGTATTGGAGGAATCTGTATCAGTGTCTCCTTCATATTCTGGAGCTCTGTAATTTTTGTCATCAAGGTTGCCGCTGCGTCTATTTTCTCCTTTGTGTACTGACTCAAGGGAATGGAACAGTCTCTCTGTCTCTCCAGCTCTTGCTCCGGTTTCTGAGCCTTGTCACGCTCCCTCTCATACAGAGTCACCTGGTATCAAAGCTCCGCTTCCAACGATGCTCTGAAGACATGCAGCGTGGCCTTTAGCTCCTCATACTGCTCTGTGGGGACGTACTGGGTATTCAGACGTTCCTGCAGCGCTTGTACCTCTTTAGCAGCCTGCAGTTTTTCTTCCTGTAGCGTTTGCTGCTTCTCCTCAGCATACTAGAGGTGTGTACGCAGATCTTGCAGTTGGTTCTGCAGTCGGTGCTCTGCGTCAAACTTTTCCTTGACTTCTTCTGTTAACTGAAAATTTTCTTCTTTCAGTTTTAAGTTTTCTCTTTTTAATCTTGAACTTTCTCCTTTTTCAGTCTCTGTATTCTTCAGGGCTTCTTTGCAGTCCTCCTTCCATTTACGCACATCTGCTTTGAGAATGACAATCTCCTGGCGTGAGACTTCCTTCTCTAGGTTGAGGGTCTGAAGCTCCTTCTGCGAGACTTTGAGAACTGTACCAAGATTACCAATAGTTTCTTTAGCAATGTCCAGCTCCTCAGTGAGACTGTTTAGTTCCTTTCTGGAAACTTCCAGGTCTGTGCGGCAGCTGTTGGTCTCATGATGTGAGGCATCAAGCTCTATACAAAGAGTGTGAACCTCTTGCTGGAAGACTGTCATCTGCTTCAGTGCCTCCTCATACTTCCGCTTTAGCGTAGCCACCATTTTATCAGATTGGCTCTGCTTTTCATCCATGGCGGAGATAGTAGCCTTTGCAGTATCTAGCTCAGTCTTGAGATCCTCCAATTCGGTCTTGGCCGCAGAGTAAATTGCGAGCACAGTTTTCTGTAGCTCAGCATTATTTTTTCTCTCTCTTCCCAATTCTTCACAGAGCAGATCACAGTCATGCCTGGCAATTTTCAGGGCGTCTTAAGGGCTGGTCAAGGGATCGTCACTCACTGGTTCCGGCTCCGCTTCCCTGGGATGACTAGTTGAGGGTTCCTCACTGTTGGCACCGGACAGACACTTCTTTGGGGTACACGACTTCTGCCTTGGGCCCTCTGGATATTCGGTTAACCGTGGGACAAATTCTCTATTTTCTCTAGGCTGCAGGGCAACTCGGTCCCCCTTTTCCTCCACAGGATCTGCGGACGTGTCTGTTCTTTCCACGGTAAGTGAAGAACTGCTTTTATTTTTATTTTTCCGCCTTTTTGATTTGGATGACACCGTCCCTTCAGGGATATTGTGGTCTCCATCTTCATTTGAAATTTTAGCAGCTTCATTATATACGCCAGGTTTTTCTTGCAGTTGCTTTAGCTGACAGAAATGTTGGGTGATCTGCTGCTCCCGCTCTGTCTCCTGTTGATCATATTCATCATCAAAGGGAGCGGTCTTTTCTGTTCGTGCCGAGTTCAGGCACCCCCACCATTCTTGGGGTGTTTTGTGGGTGTGACTCGGTTCGGGTTCCCCGTAAGAGATGCCTTCCTCTTTATTGGACTGGAAGGGCCACTCTTCCATGGGGTAGGGTTCATTACAGGAACGCTGCATCTTGTCCTCCATTTTTAGGCTATCAGGTGTAATTTTCTTCATGACCTCAGGAGGCGCTATTGCAGCTGTTGCCACTGTATTTGCAAGAACCCCCAATTGTGGTAGTCCTACACATGGGCATATTTTGCTTGTAGAGGTCGTAGCTCTGACAGGCATCTCTGTAGACTTTTCTTTCTTGGATTTTTTTTTTTCAATATCAGTAGTACTGTGCATGCATTTTCTTTTATCAGGTATACAAGATGTGCAGTTGCTAGGTAAAAAAGTCTATTTGCTTTACACCATTTTCTTGCAGGGTGCAATCTCCCCGCTTCAGCAACAGAATTTGGTTTTCTGCCTGAGTTCAGAAATTTTCAGTCTCATCTTTGGATATTATGGCATTCACACTTCACACTTTGGGTGTCTGTTTTTGCTCCCAAGATATATATAGGCTGACTTTTTTTACTTGCAGAAAAAAAACATTCTTTGCAGTGGACTATTTCTTTCATTCCCGACAGGGTGACTCAACATTCAGCAATTGGTTTTGAAAAAACCTTTTACACAGTTCAGAAATCACTTTTTCCCCCTATAGGGCAATTTTACACTCAGCATTGGTTTTCTAAAAATTCCCCTGCTTCAGCACAGTATTGTATCAATTTTCACACTTTTCTGCATATACTCCATTCACAGCTGGTAGTCCTATGCGGTGTGGCAACCTTTATCTGCAAAATCAGTACCACTCGTGGGTCACCATCTGTATTCACTGCTTCAGTTAAACTTTTGAAAACAACAAACACCTATCCCTTTCCAAGGGCTGACTCAGTTCTTGAACCCTGACTATGGCTGAAAGGCAAAGACCCCTATTTCAATGACCATATTACACTTTGTGATAGGCAAAATAAGGTTTAGCTACTTCAGCAGTCTCTTCTGGGTTTTTGTAAGTTTCAGTGGTGTGTATCCCTTTAATTCCGATCTCTGCTGCATGAGGTTTTTTTTTTTTTCAGACTGTTTGTAGGCAAAAAGCATAAAAAAAAATTCACATAAAAATCTCCGGTCCTTTTTAACTACAAGTACGCCTCTTGTCCGACCACGGACACCAAATGTCTCCTGGGACTCAAGAACCTCTGCTCTGTCTCTCCAAAGGTCAGCTCTCAGTCAGAGCTAAAGAGAGTCACTTCCTGTCTCAAAGGCAGGCTTTTTGTAAACAATCTAATCAGTCAGGTGGTGTTTAGTAATTAACTACCACACTGCTAGATTAAAGGAACATTACTGAACAGGGATAAGTCTCCTGTTACATTGTCGTTCACAGATGGTACTGGTGTGATAAGGTGGCGTATCTATAAGGTTAAAATAAGATATGACTGAACGAATGACTAACGTACGTTTTCATATATAGTGGCCTGGTGGCTGAAAGTCTTCAGATAATTACCATTTCAAATGAATGTGATGAACTTCTGTTCACCTTGTCAGCTTGTAACAGCTGTAGTCCCTCCCCCAAGACGTGACACCACCCAAACCTTTTATTTGGTTCTACCACCTGTAAGCCGTCCCACAAGACTTGACCCTACCATGACCCTGTGATCTTGCTCTGTGCCTGACCCCACCCCCTCTGTTCACCTCTATGCTGTGATTACATATTAATTGCAGCTGGTTTCACACACCGGTACATGAGCGAAATAAAAATATGAAGTGACCTACATATGAACACAATTAAATACCATATGGTACATGTTCCTATTTATGCTCACATTATACTACATGAAGCGAAACAAGAGCTTTAATAAAACATAACGAAATGTGTTTGTGCAAATTACTTATGTTTGCCTTTGAATGCACAATATTCCATGCAAGACTTGATTAGGCAGTAATGGCCTGTTTATAGGTGTAACATAGATTATCACTAATATATACATATATATATTATACATATATTATATGTATATATGTATCGACACATACATGAAATAGTGAATTATGCATTTGTGTGCACAGACACAGTATAACGAAGTTATACATTACTGTGACAAAGAATGAGTGCGGGTGTGCTTTGTTGTTATGCATGTTAACCCATTGTTTGTACAAAGATTCACACATACATTCAACTTTGAACTATAGGGCAAAGATGTTGAATGCTTTGTAAGGTAGAAGGTTGCAGTGTGTGTCATTTGGAAGATCATTACACATAATCCCTTCATGCTGGTCAAGTTGTGTATGTTTACTCATAATGATGTCATCCACGATAGCTGAGCCAATACATGTTTCCAAACACACAGATATATATATATATATATATATATATATTTTTTTTTTTTTTTGGATTTTTGCAGACAACTATATACTATATATATATATATAGATAGATAGATAGATAGATAGATAGATAGATAGATAGATAGATAGATAGATATAGAGAGAAAGACATATATACAGATATATATGTAGGTATGCTTATATTGGGAAAAACTATACGTTTCTGCGGAAATTAAGATAAGAACTGTAACATACGACACGCGTAATACAGTAACATTTGTCACCTGGTGGCAATTGAGCCGAATAAATTCCGATATCTCTGTCCCCTGCCAAACCCTCCACGACGACTGGAAGAAATTTTTCCCGCATCTGCTCCTCCAATGGAGTTAAGATTAGAGCTTGTGCTGGCGGCCGACCTCCAGTGGCAGAAGCATGCATCCGTTGTGCTTGGATTTTTCTCTTTAAGTTTGCCCTGATATCATTGAATCTCTTCCGACAATTCGCCCGGTCCCTGACATGATTCCCACACGCAGACACAGCCAATGTTATTTGCTCCCACATTTCATTTTTGGATGCTGAACTTGTCCGCCCTTGAAATACATACAAAATATATGACGTTAATTATTATTATAAAAACGAGCAGTTTCCTAATCTGCTACCTGTTCCAAGAGATACCAAACATGCTGGTTTAGGTTGAATATGTGTAGCACATGAGCATTTACGTGTAAACATACAAATCTAAGGAAGCTTGCATGAATATTGTATGAACTCTGGCAAACTTTTTAGACTGATTGTTATGGTCGTTATAAAGCATGAAGGAATATGTGTGTAACAATTAACTTTAATTGATAGATATTAGAGAATAATAGTTTGATATTAAGACATCTCACATGACCTAGGATAACATGTCTTTGAACAATCAATGCAAAGATAGACTTACCTAGTAAATGCCCATACAGAGAGTCATAGTGCTCCAGAATCCCTGCGACAAGAACTCTGTTTTCCTCTTCATTGAACCGAGGATTACCTGGCCGCTCCCGACGTTTCCTCCGAACACGTGCAGCCACAGAGCTTGGCTGCTGCTGACTGGACTCTCCTTCTTCCAAAGGGAGAGACTCCAAAAGCGGGCCACCACCAACCACCCCACCACCAGACACACCAGCAGCACCAGCAACAGACACCCCAGCTGCACCAGCAACCTACATCCCACCAGCACCAGACACCCCAGCAGCACCAGCAACAGAGCCACCAGCAGCACTTGCACCCACAGCAACACCACTCGCACTCGCAGCAACAGCACTCCTCTGAATCCAACGTTCACTCAGACGCGTACTCACACAACTACCAGTACCACTCACACCAGCATCACTCTTCCCACGCCTTTCGGCCATACCTATAGCACTCACAAAGAACAGAAAATAAATTTAAAGAAAATCGCACTGACACTTACAAAGTGAAAACAAGACAAAGATGTTAACAAAACAACACAGGACAAACCTCTCACAATACACAACAACTCTCTCAGTCAATATGAAATATGTAAATCTCCCAACAACACAGAGAATGAATAAAAATACACGCTGCCTTTAAATGAGCCGCTGAATCCAAAACATGCTTGCTTCGGCAGATTCAGCAAGAAGTTTCATTGGCGAACCTAACACCACCCCGCCATGCATGCCGATACACCTGTGTGTGATTGGCAAATCATCGGCAGAGTGGGACTGTGACAGGGTAAATAAAATCCACCAGCTATATGCCTGGCAGACATATGTTTAGCCTGCAATGCAGCAGTGACTAGGTTAACTTTTCTTGGCAATTAGTTGACTCCCAGCTGCCTAATTAAGGTGTGTTAAAAACCCCAGGATGTGCACACATGCCTGGCTGGTCAGCAGACAGGAGTGAGTTAGTGGAGAGATTACTGAATCAAGGTCTGTCTTCTTGTATCCTGTCTGAAGCCTGGGTAATACCCTGAAAACTCTGGAGAGAGAACAGCTTGATTTAAGGTCTGTTTGCAAAGTACATTTTGATGAACTGTTGTGTCTTGCACACTGAAGAAAACCTGTTTTGTTTACATGCTGAAGATAAGCCTTTTTTTTGTTTTGTTTGCTGATAAGAAGCTATTTGTTTTTGTGTGCTGTGTGTTTTAAGGCTAAAATAAATAAGCCTTATTCAAAGAACCCTTGTGTGTAGTTGCATCTACGCTGCAACAGATGGTGTCAGAGGTGCTGGAATTTTCAAAAGGCTCCTGCAGTGAAAGGGCCACACACACACATAAGAATGGAAGAATTTTTTAAAGAGTTTCTGTGCGAGCAGACCAGACAGCAGGGACAGTTAATGCAGGAACAGGCCCGGCTGCAAGCAGAGAGAGATGAAAGACTGCAGGCAGCACAGGATGAGCGGATTGCCAAGCTGCTGACCCAATTCCAAGGGTCTGCCAGTCCAGAACTTGCAAGAAGACCTCCGATACTCCTGAGGAAAATGGCTCCGAACGAGGATCCAGAGGCTTTTTTACTGACATTTGAAAGAGTTGCCGAAGCTCAGGGCTGGGCTACAGATCGCTGGGCAACTGCTTTGGCCCCACAGCTCATAGGAGAAGCCCAGGCCTCATATCAGGGCCTCCCAGCAGATCAGGCAATGGACTGTCAACAAGTAAAAGCTGCCATACTGGATCGCTTAGGTCTGACCCCTGAGACCTACCGGCAGCAGTTCCGGAACATGAAATACACCGCTAAGATGAGACCCCGGGTCCTCGCTCAGTGGTTATTGGACGTGTGTACGCGCTGGATCAAACCAGAGGAGTGCACTAAGGAGGCAATTCTTGAGCAGGTGGTGTTGGAACAATTTCTACAAATAATACCCCCTTCCGCACGCTTGTGGGTAAGACGCCACGCTGCTGAAACCCTAGCTTTGGCGGTGCGACTTGTGGAGAACTTCCTTGGGGCTGAGCAGCAGGCGAGTGTCCTGGACTCGACTCCACCGGCATTTGCGGACGCCCAAAGAGGAAGGTCGGATCAACGGGGAACCTACGGCCCGTCCCTACGCAACCACCAAGTCCAACGGAAGGAGCAGTCGTTCCAGCAAGGACGGAGTCCAAATGCTGGCCCCCGCCGAGACCCTCATTTCCTTCCTGATGACAACTCGTCGCAAAATGAGAGAAACTTCCGAGGACATCGCCCACAGGACCCCCCAGATGCCTGGTCCCCAGTATCCGGTCAAACGGAGCGCTATCCACAGCCCCCTCCTGCGAGGAAACCCTCTCCATGTTTCGCCTGCGGAGAGCAAGGCCATCAGCATGTGGATTGTCCACAGATGGATTATTCCTTCAGCAGGACCGTCGCCTCAGCCTTCACTGGAGAAACATACAAGCCCTGGCTACTTCCAACCCTGATTGGGGGAAAAATCATCCAGGCCCTTGTAGATTCGGGCTCTGGGAAAACTCTGGTCCTCCAGGAACTGTTACCGCCTAACGTGTGTTCTTTTGACTCCCCCTGGAGTATAGAATGTATACACGGTGATGTAAAGCGGTATCCGACGGCCAAAATCCGGCTACAGGTAAAAAGCCAGGAGGCCTAGCTCGAAGTAGGAGTCGCTCCTTGGCTCCCTGCCCCCGTTGTGCTCGGCCGGGACTGGCCTTTCTTTTCGGACCTAATGGCTCCAGTCTCTCACGAGGAGCCTCCTTCTCTGGCTCAGGAGAACCCTGGCAAACTGTTCCCCTTCTCGGCAGACCTTTTTCCCAGTCGACACCGGGTTCAAAAGACTCGGAAGCAAAGACGCTCTGACAAACAGGACTAGTTGCAGAAATCTGGGTCTCAAGGTGACCATTCTAATAGCCAGAAAGCAAAAGTGATGACTGGGGATGGCCAGAGGGAGGGGGATATGAGCCCTGTGGACTTACCAGACCTATACCTCCCTGATTTTTGCCAGAGGCAAAGGGAAGACCCAGTCCTTGCTAGACAGTATGACAAGGTGGTAAAAATTGATGAGCAAATTTTGAATGTACAGAGGGTGATAGTATTCCCCCATTTTGAGCTATCAAATGATATCCTGTATAGGGTGAATAGGCAGACACAAACAGGAGAGGTCACCAGACAGATATTGGTTCCCAAGGCGTTTGTTAAATCTGTGTTCACTCTAGCCCATACTGTCCCTTGGTGTGGTCACCTGGGCAGGGATAAAACATTGGACCATATTTCGTCCCGATTCTATTGGCCAGGGATGTATAGCGATATTGCTAAGTTATGTGCAGCATGTCCTGAGTGCCAGCTAACTAGTCCAAAGGGACAAAAACCAGCCCCTTTGGTTCCTCTACCCTTGGTGTCAGTTCCCTTTGAGAGGATTGGGGTAGACTTGGTAGGACCTCTAGAACCTTCTTCGAAAGGGCACAGGTTTATTCTTGTAATTGTTGATTATGCAACAAGATATCCTGAGGCGTTTCCCCTGAGAACAGCAACGGCGAAGCAAGTAGCCAACAAGTTGTTGGAGCTGTTCTCATGGGTTGAACTTCCCCAGGTTATGTTGACAGACCAAGGTACACATTTTATGGCTAAATTGATGCAGGATGTCTTAAAATTACTAGAGGTCAAGTCTGTTCGGACATCGGTCTACCATCCACAGACTGACGGATTGGTGGAAAGATTTAACCGAACTCTAAAAGGGATGCTGAGGAAATTTGTAGATTCAGAGAAGAGAGCCTGGGATGAACTTCTCCCTTTTCTGCTATTTGCAGTGCGGGAAGTTCCTCAGGCCTCCATGGGATTCTCTCCATTTGAACTGCTCTATGGCCGCCAACCCCGGGGTATCCTAGACCTCCTAAAGGAGTCCGGGGAGGAACAGCGGTCTCCTTCTAAGAATACCCTGCAATATGTACTAGACCTTAGGAAGCGCCTAGATGTGGTCGGCCATTTTGCTAGGGAGAATCTTAGATCAGCCCAGGACAGTCAGGAGAGACATTACAATCAGAATGCTCGCATGAGAGTGTTTCACCCGGGAGCCCAGGTGATGTTATTATTACCCAGTTGCGAGAGTAAACTCCTGGCCAAATGGCAGGGCCCATTCGAAGTACTCCGCCGCACGGGTGATGTGAATTACGAGATCGCTCAACCAGGGTCCAGGAAGGGTAAACAAATTTATCATGTGAACTTGCTGAAACCCTGGAAGAGGCAGGAGGCTCTATTCATCCACCTGGTGGACGAGGAAACTGACTTGGGTCCTCAACCCCCACAGGAGAACATCGTGGGTGATGATAAAATCCCAATGGGTAAACAGTTGTCCTCTGAACAAAAAGGGGACTTGTTAGCAATAATTACACAATTCCATGATGTTTTTTCTGATTTACCAGGACAAACTAACTTAATTTCCCATGCAATCGAGACAGCACCTGGGGTAAAAGTACGTTCCCGTCCTTATAGGTTGCCTGAAAGTCGTAGAGCCCTGGTAGAGAAGGAGGTAAAAGAAATGTTACACTTAGGAGTGATTGAGGAATCATGCAGTGAGTGGCGTAGTCCACTAGTTATGGTCCCTAAACCTGATGGGAAGGTAAGATTTTGTGTGGACCTCCGAAAGGTCAATGCGGTGTCCAGGTTTGACGCATATCCGATGCCAAGGGTGGAAGAATTAATTGACGCCCTTGGTAACAAGGAATATATATCCACGTTGGACTTGACAAAAGGATACTGGCAAATACCCTTAGAGGAAAAGTCCAAATGCAAAACAGCCTTTGCCACTCCCATGGGTTTATACCAGTTTGTGACAATGCCATTTGGACTGCATGGAGCCCCAGCCACATTTCAGAGACTCATGGATAAGGTACTGAGGCCCCATAGGAATTATGCCGCAGCCTACCTAGATGACATTGTCATTTATAGTAAACACTGGCGGGCCCATCTAAATAGGCTGAAAGCGGTCCTCAAAGCTCTAAGAGAGGCAGGGCTCACCGCCAACCCTAAGAAATGTGCCCTGGGTAAGGCGGAAACTAAATACTTAGGGTATGCAGTGAGAGGTGGAAAAGTAAGGCCACTAGCCCTGAAAGAAGTTCCGACCCCCCAAACAAAAACGCAGGTACGCTCTCTGCTGGGTTTAGCAGGGTACTACCGGCGGTTCATCCCCAACTATTCGGAAGTGGCAGCCCCTTTAACGGACCTCACAAAAAAGTGTGCCCCTACAGAAGTGGTATGGTCAAGGGATTGTCAGAGAGCCTTTGAGGAAATAAAAAGGTGTCTATCAGAGGGTCCCATCCTTAGAAGCCCAGACTTCAGCAGCCCTTTTATAGTGCAAACAGATGCATCGGAGATAGGGCTAGGGGCAGTGTTGTCACAACAGTTTGAGGGAGTTGAACACCCTATCCTTTTTCTGAGTAGGAAATTGTTCCAGAGGGAAAAAAACTACTCAGTGATTGAGAAGGAGTGCCTCGCAGTAAAGTGGGCAATCGAGGCTTTGAGGCATTACCTGGCAGGAGTCCATTTTACTCTGGTGACGGACCATGCTCTACTGAAGTGGCTAAATAGTATGAAGGATTCCAATGCTAGATTGACTAGGTGGTATATGGCCCTCCAACCCTTCTCATTTGAGATTCAGCACAGGGCGGGAAAAGAGAACACAAATGCTGACTTCTTTTCTAGAGAAGGGGTGGATGGTCGGGCTTCAGCCATGCGTAGCCCCAGCCACACACTAACAGGGGAGGAATGTGACAGGGTAAATAAAAGCCACCAGCTATATGCCTGACAGACATATGTTTAGCCTGCAATGCAGCAGTGACTAGGTTAACTTTTCATGGCAATTAGTTGACTCCCAGCTGCCTAATTAAGGTGTGTTAAAAACCCCAGGATGTGCACACATGCCTGGCTGGTCAGCAGACAGGAGTGAGTTAGTGGAGAGATTACTGAATCAAGATCTGTCTTCTTGTATCCTGTCTGAAGCCTGGGAAATACCCTGAAAACTCTGGAGAGAGAACAGCTTGACTTAAGGTCTGTTTGCAAAGTACATTTTGATGAACTGTTGTGTCTTGCACGTTGAAGAAAACCTGTTTTGTTTACATGCTGAAGATAAGCCTTTTTCTCTTTTGTTTGCTGATAAGAAGCTATTTGTTTTTGTGTGCTGTGTGTTTTAAGGCTAAAATAAATAAGCCTTATTCAAAGAACCCTTGTGTGTAGTTGCATCTACGCTGCAACAGGGACCAAATGTTTTCGGCTTGATTCGGAAGGGATTCGGCACTTATTGCATACGTCGAGGGGAAATCGGCAGAATCATGCCGATAAGGAACACTTGGCGAGAGGACTTTTTCGGCGCTTACTGCATAGAGCCCATAATCTTTATTATTATTATTATTATTATAAGTAACCAAATAAAATAAAGGGTGTTAAAATGACAAGCTGAAGGTGCGTGATTGATCCCAATGCTGACAGCCGTATAGGCTCAGGATCCTGAGATATATGTGTGCTAATAGGAAATGCTACTAGCATACTAAATCACAGTCCTTGTAAGGGATCTGTGTGGAGGTGGATACATACAGGGAAAACATATACAAGATAACATACACTTTAAATTGCTAGAACAAGTGACCTAATGAATTAGGGTATTAGGATATACAGTTGCCGGTTGGTAATTATGGTGTTGCATTTATGTTATATAGATACACCACAAAACAGCCGGCCAGAAAGGGTGTGATCAGATTAGACTAGGTGCTCTCTGTATAGCTGTGGGCAAAGGTATAGGTGAATCTATACCATTGCTGTTGCTGGCTTGACCTCAGGTAACCTATAGGGGATCTGCAGCAGTGCTCAAGTTAGGCATATAATCAGGATAACACAAACTGTTCAGGTAGGTACTTAGGGCCAATATCGCTGTATAAGGTCCCTAAAGTAGCAGAACCCTAAGCGTAGATAGATATATCAGTAGGACTGACATCAATGCTACAACCTTTAAATAACCTTGTAGTGCACCATAAAATATAGAGGGTGTCCTCTGTATGCCCTTTGCGTGAGGGAGGTAAGTGGTAAATAAGCATTGAGGCATGGAGTACTTGAGAATCAGGATCAGCTAAGTAACACACAGTTGTGGCAGCTACTGCTGTTCACACAAATAATAAAAATGTACTGATTAGTTATCAATAGATACTGCTTACAAAGGAGACTCTTGTATGAGGTAAGTGATGCAGAAATATGCTGTCAGAAGAGACTCTTTTAGTCATGTATAAGCGCAAGGTAAGTAAACCTGGCTGACCAGGTAGTGGCACTAATCATAAGTACATATGTATCTTGCTCGAGGGAGTATGGTAGCCCTGTAAGCTGTAAAGGAGGTTAGTAGTGTCCGTCGGGGCACACACTGAACCTGTATGGTGCATGTACACAGAGCCACACCAGCTCGCGATGCGAGATAGTCAGGTGCGGTGGAAATCAGTGAAGATGATTCACAGCCAGCCCGCCAAACCGGAACCCCCGAAGTCTCACTGACGTCACATCCGCCCTGCTGGAACGCAGGAGTGAGACGTACGCCAAGAAGAGGGAAGGAAAAACTGCACCAAGACACCGGAGGCGAGATCCATTGCGTATCTAAATGCTTTTAAATAGCATACATCATGTGAGTGTAGTGTTATATTTTTAACCACTTGAATACAGTTTTTAAACAGATCGCGCTATGTTGGCTTTTCTGTGTTTAACCATTTAAGAAATACATTCCCACACCGAGGTTCCAGCAAATTTATCATCACTGCAGACATATACCCAAAGATACCTTTACGTACACAGTATCATCCTCACACTTGTGAGTATAAATAACCGCAGACTTAAAGAAGAATACATACTTATTTGTCACAATACTGCACCATCAGTTTTATTTTTTATATCTCCACATGTTTGCGCTTCCCTTTGATCACCACGTCGCCATATTCACCTGGGATTGAGAGAGCAGACCTGCACTGGGTCACAGCAGCATTCAAGGATTTGTTTGTATCACTTATATTTATTCAATTTATGGTTTATATGTTAATATTGGATTAACACGTGTTTAAAGCTTATTATAGAGCGCCACTTTTGATATATTACGTTTTGCGGTGGAAATCAGAACTGTGCGCGTGCACATCGAAAAAGGAGCCGACGCGCGTGTTTCGCGAGAGACGCTTTCTCAAGGCGAAGTGGTGAGTACTAGTATTCATCATTACCCAACAGCACCGCTCACTATCATTATCATTGTGGCAGTAGCAGGGGCTCCCCTATTGTCTCAACAGAATGGTCAGGCATGGAACCCAGTGGGTCACAGGGTATGGGGCTACCAAATACCATACCTTACTGGACCTGGTGTTCCAGGAGCAGCTGATGCAGCGGTTTCCCCCCACGGTGCGGGCTTGGATCTTTGACCGCAAGCCTAAGACCTGCGAGGACGCTGCCCGGATGGCCGACAAGTATGTGGCCAGCAGGATTGCTTTGGATGAGCCAGCAGTTCCCCAAGGAGGGGCCCGAGCAGCCCAGGGAACTAAACCTACCCCTCAATTAACACTGAAAACTGCAGCAGCAAGCAAAGCGCCAAAGGCTGCAGAATTCAAACATGAGAGGCGGTGTTTTACCTGCAACAAGGTTGGGCACCTTAGACCCGATTGTCCGGACCGATCCACAGGACCCCATCAGGGGCACCGCTCCCAAGCAGCAAAACCAATTGCCCGTGTGCGACTGACACCATCGGATGGGACCAGCGCAGCCGTAACAACCAGCCGACAGACGGATGACCACGGAGGCACCAACCTTTGCCAACTCAGGACCTGCAGTGGAGAGCGGAGGGCATCAGGTTGCACCAATCGGGTTGCAACGCAACGATGCCAGGCATAAGCATCTGCAGAGGGTGACCATCGGAGACCGACAAGCAGACGGGTTGCTGGAATCCGGTGCCACCGTGACTCTGGTGCACCCTGATATAGTGTGGCCAGAGGATTTGCTCCCGGGCACCGGGATGCAAGTGACCATGCCAGACGGAGGACCGCAGTCACTCCAAGTTGCCCGGGTCTTTTTGGACTGGGGGTCGGGTCGTGGCATGAGGGAGGTGGGGGTATTGCCCGGATTGGATGCCGAGGTGCTCCTTGACAATGATCTGGGGCACGTTACCTGTGTTTTTACTGCGGAGCTGACACCTGCTGCACCAGTTGCAGCGATTACTAGGAGCCAGGCAGCAAAGATCACAGCAGCAGCCCCTGTCCCCCTGCATTTGATACCTACAGTTCCAGCAGTCTCTGAGGAGACCAGACAGGTAAGCCAGACTCAGTCCGTTTCAGACACTGACTTACTGTACCCTGTCCCTGTTCCCTGTCCCCCTGACTCAGGTATGACCAGGGGGTGGCCAGAATTAGGCACTCAGTTTAGGGAAGCGGTGCAATCTGATCCCACCTTGGAGGGCATGAGAATTCGAGCGCCCGAGTCTAAGCCAAGTGAGTGATTTGATTACTACTTGTGGCACCGCGGGCTTTTGTATAGAGAGCAGGGGGCTACAGGGTTAGATAAGGTTTGGACTGGCAAGCGACAGCTAGAGGTACCCACGGGGTATAGGCAACAGTTATTGCGGGTTGCCCACTCCATCCCGCTTGCGGGGCATCAGGGGGTCACACGCACGAGAGCCCGGCTCTTGCAGCGTTACTACTGGCCGGGGGCATCCAGCGAGGTGGCAGATTTCTGCCGCTCCTGTGATGCCTGCCAGCGAGTAGGTAAGGCGGGTGATCGTGTGAAGGCACCCCTGAGACCATTACCGGTGATAGGGGAACCCTTTCAGTGGGTAGCAATGGACCTTGTGGGGCCCCTTATTATTCCTAGCTGGACAGGGAAGCGCTACATTCTCACGGTGGTGGATTTTGCCATCCGGTACCCTGAGGCTGTAGTGCTGGCTACTATAGACGCTAAGGCAGTGGCTAAGGCTTTGCTCACCATTTTCACTAGGGTAGGTTTCCCTAGCGAGGTCCTAACCGATCAAGGGTCGCAATTCATGAGTGAATTGCTACAGTGTCTCTGGGATGCGTGCAGGGTGAAGCACCAGCGCACGACCCCTTACCACCCCCAAACCAACGGACTATGTGAGAGGTTCAATGGTACCCTGAAGCAGATGCTTAGGACATTTATAGAGGCAGAGGGGAAATACTGGGATATTCACCTGCAGCACTTGCTGTTTGCATACCGAGAGGTACCGCAGGAATCTACCGGCTTTTATCCCTTTGAGCTGCTATATGGTCGCAAGGTACGTGGACCTCTGGACCTATTCCGTGAGGGATGGGAAGGGGAAGCTACCAATACTGATGCTTCTGTGCTTCAGTATGGTAGATCTTAGAGACCGGTTAGAGATGCTCATGAGGTTGGCACAGGACAACCTTAAGGCTGCTCAGACGAAGCAGAAGACATGGTATGAGCAGAATGCCCGTAGCAGAGAGTTCATGCCAGGACAGCAGGTACTTGTTCTGAAACAAACTCGGGAGAACAAATTAATGGCTGCCTGGTCGGGACCGTACCCGGTAGTGCGAAAGATGAACGAGTGCAACTGTAGAGCAGGTGGAGATAGGGGCTCAGCTGAGTGTCAGGCAGAGAGCAGAAGCCAGGGCTATGCAAGAGCAGTATAGGGCTCTGTTTACAGACAAGCAAGGGAGGACACACATCACTGAGCACCCAGTGCTTACAGGGGATCTAAGACCTCTGCATAAGCATGCTTATAGAGTGTCAGCAGAGGTGAAGGGCAGTATAGAGAGGGAGGTGGAGGAGATGCTGGCCCTAGGGGTAATTGTACCATCCCAGAGCCCTTGGGCTTGTCCGGTAGTCCTAGTGCCAAAGAAGGATGGAACCACCCGGTTCTGTGTGGACTACCGGCAGCTCAACGCAGGGATGGTTTCAGATGCCTACCCCATGCCCCGCATGGATGAGTTGCTGGATGAACTCGCGGGGGCAAGGTATCTGACCACCATGGATCTCAGTAAAGGGTACTGGCAGATCCCCTTGACCCAGGAGGCTAGGGAGAATTCGGCTTTCATCACCCCAAGTGGCCTCTATGAGTTCTTAGTGATGCCATTTGGGATGAAGAATGCACCGGATACCTTCCAACGCCTGGTCAATCGTTTGCTAGAGGGTATGCAAGGATTTGCAAGGGCTTATCTGGATGATATTGCTGTGTTCAGTAACTCCTGGGAATCCCACTTAATTCATGTAGCTGCGGTGCTAGCCAGGATTAGGGAGGCATGTCTCACCTTAAAAGCCATCAAGTGCTTAGTAGGGATGGCTGAAGTCTTATACCTAGGGCATAGGGTGGGTGGAGGGCACCTCAAGCCAGAACTAGCAAAGGTAGAGGCAGTAGTGCAGTGGCCTACTCCCAAAACCAAGAAGCAGGTCATGGCTTTCCAAGGCACCGCAGGCTACTATAGGAAGTTTGTTCCCCAGTATAGTGCCATTGCTAAACTCCTGACTGACTTCACCCAGAAGCGACTGTCTGTGCTGGTAGTCTGGTCTCCAGCCTGTGAAGCTTCATTTCAGGCTTTGAAGACTGCACTAGCCAGCGCTCCTATACTTGCCGCTCCAGATTAGTCCAAGAAGTTTCTGGTGCAGACTGATGCCTCAGACTTTGGCATTGGGGCTGTGCTCAGCCAGGTGGGGGACGGGGGCAGTGAGCATCCCGTGGTTTACCTGAGCCGCAAGCTGCTGCCCAGAGAAGTGGCCTATGCCACTATTGAGAAGGAGTGTCTGGCCATAGTATGGGCTCTCAAGAAGTTACAGCCTTATCTTTATGGCAGACACTTCACTGTTATCACAGACCATAACCCCTAAGTTGGTTACAGCGGGTGTCGGGAGAGAATGCCAAGCTCTTGCGCTGGAGCCTTGCCTTGCAAGCAAGTGACTTCACCATTCAGCACAAGAAAGGCAGTGAGCATGGGAATGCTGATGGCCTCTCCCGGCAGGACAATCCCCAAGACCTAATGACTTCAAAAACTCTCAGGTCAGCCCAACCACCAGAGGAGGTGGCCAGGGCAAACCTTGGGCTTTGAGTGGGGGAGGTGTGAAGAAAATGGGGACAATCAGCGCATTAATAAAGGCAGTATGCTCGGCTGGTTACCCCTATTTCGTATTGGGGATGAAAGGGTTAATTTTTCATGCTCTGTACATGTCTTATTTTTCCCTCTGTCCTTATTGTCCCCATTTTGCAGGATTGTATGTGCTTGCAGTATAGCACATCCCAAGCACACACATATGAAAAATGTAATTGTGAAATAAGGGGACCAGGTATGATCAATAAAGTGTATTTTTGCTGCAGGTTTTAAGAGACAAGCAGGATGAGGTTTTTTTTCTCCTGTCATTAAAATGCGCACAAGAACCAAATGTTTTGACACCTATGAGCTTGGTCACTTGCCTATGCAAGCTTCAAAGCTAGCCTGCTGGGCCCACGCCTTTAAGTCTCTCTGGAAGTTGCATATCAAAAGACCCAGAGTCCGGGGTGTGTGAATTGGCCAGATGGATGCTAAATAGGGAATCCTGGTGACCATTTGTGCTAGCTCACACCCTGAATTTTCCCCTTCCAGTCTGAGAGGGGCCAGGTAAAGAGGGGAGTGCACCTATGCTAAGTAGCCAAGGGGGCGTTGTCGCACATGCTCTGTGTGAACAGGAAATCCCTAGTGCCCACTCTCCAAACTGTGGGCAAATAGGTGATTGGGGAATGATTACTTTCCCACGAGGGGGATTGGGTGGGTATGTTGGCGATAGGCTTCCAAATCCTATATACATCCCACCCAGACTATTCCCATTGTTTTTTGTTTTTCATTTTACTATATGAGCGGAGTTCCAACACGCTTCTCATAGGGGAGAAGAGCAGCAGCACATTCCAGGAACGCAAAGTGTCTTATTATATCGGAACCAAGGACAAAACTCTTCGTTAGGACACTGTGATTGCTGGGGGTTATCTGATAAACCCCAATGGACCAGAAAAGACTTTGCACATTACAGAAGGATTGGGCTGGCAATTTATGCCCTAGCAAAAGGACTACATTTTAAAAGACAATCTTCTGGTGCTTTGCACCTTTCTGGACATTATACCCTGTTCCTATAATAGTAAGTGTAATTATTAAGTGTATTCTGCAGTTGTCGTGTGTTTGCCTATCAAGGGAATAAATCTCAGTTTATTTTGCTCAACTTGTTCTGCTCAATTGGGATCCACAAATATAAATGTGTTAATAAGTGCGTCCATCGTGACAACGTAGTCAAACAGAGCCGAGATCAATCCAAGGGTATCCAAACAGGGACAGGGACAAGAGCTGTATCAGAGAACAGAGCTTGGCAAACACTGCACACAGGAGCCACAGAGAAGCTATGCAGAGCGTGGACTGAGATGGCAGACTGGAGTTCTAAAGGGAAGGAGGGCCAATGGTAGCAAGGGGTGGAGTGGAGGCCTGTCTGGGTGATCGCAGGGATAGGTCCAGGTCAGCAGGGAGGGAGACAGGGGTGTGATTTCTGGTAATTGCCTGCAACCGATGGGGGGCGACGCCAGCGGCGCGGATGGGCTGATAAGAGGATCGGGTGCGCGCGCCCTCTGTAAGGCTGCCCTGCGCGCACCCCGGTTGCGTGCGCGCGGATGCGGCGTGCGCCACGGAGGAACGGCTCGGCGTGGAAGCGGGACAGGTAGGAGGCTGAGGGAGCGGGGAACTGGGGCAGAGAGCCACCGTGGGGCCAGAGGTGACGGGGACCCGCTGAGAGGCGCGTGTCCCCTGATCCGTTACAGTACTCCCCCCTTGAGGATCGGACTCCGGACATCCTCCCAAGGTTTGTGAGGAAATTTCCGACGAAATTGTTTGAGAAGAGCTGGAGCATGAATATGATGACAAGGTACCCAGGAGCGTTCCTCCGGGCTATATCCCTTCCAATGAACGAGGAACTGAAGTCTGCCCCTGGACCAACGTGAATCAAGAATGAACTGAACTTCGTACTCCTGTTGTCCTTGTATTGTGACGGGATTAGGTCTCCGAGGACAGTCCGGAAAGTGTATATTTTGGACAAAGGGTTTCAGAAGGGACACGTGAAACACAGAGGGTATCTTCATGGTGGGAGGGAGCGAAAGTCGATACACTACTGGGTTGATCCGTTTGAGGACCTTGAAGGGACCCAAGAATCTAGGAGCCAGCTTCTGGAAAGGAGTTTTGAGCTTGATATTTCTTGAAGATAGCCAAACTGTCTCCAGGTTTGTATACTGGGCCCACCTGACGTCGCTGATCTGCTTGCGTCTTTTGTTTTTGGACGGACCCTTGCAAGGCTCTTTGAATCTTTTTCCAAGAATTTTGTAGATTGGATACGTGAGTATCCACTGCAGGAACACCAGAGGGGAGGGAGGAGAGGACTGCTGGGATGGTACCCATAGTTAATGAAGAAAAGCGACTCTTGCGGGGACTCAATCTTCAGTGAATTAATAGCAAACTCCACCCAGGGTAATAGATCCACCCAATTGTCTTGAGATTCTGACACAAAGCATCTGAGATACTGCTCCAAGGTCTGATTCATTCTCTCCATCTGGCCGTTGGTTTGTGGGTGGTAACCCGAGGAGAAGAGAAGGGAAATGCCAAGTCTTTGAAAGAACGCTCACCAAAACTTAGAGATGAATTGAGTACCTCTGTCTGAAACAATGGAAAGTGGCACGCCGTGTAACCTGAAAATTTCTTTAGAAAAAATGTCAGCCAAGGTAGCTGAATTGGGGAGACCCTTGAGGGGTATAAAGTGTGTGTGCTTAGAAAACCTGTCCACTATCACGAGGATCGTATTCATCCCCTGGGAATTTGGAAGTTCCACAATAAAGTCCATGAAAATATGCTTCCAAGGCCGTTCCGGAATAGGAAGAGGCAGGAGGAAGCCAGCAGGTTTGTGTCGGGCGGACTTGCTCTGAGCACAGACTGGACAAGCTCTGGTGAAATAAAAAATGTCCTTGTTCATTTTAGGCCACCAAAAGGTCCGTTTAATAAGATCCACTGTTCTCTTGAAGCCTGGATGACCAGATCTCGAAGAATGCCCCCACTCTAGGATCTTGTGGCAAAAACGTGGAGCAGTGTACAGATGTCCTTCTGGCACCTTAAATCTCCTAGGGATATGAGCCTGGGCTTTATTGATCTCATCCAGGATATCAAAATTATTAGCAGAAATAATAAATTTCGCGGGAAGAATCGTCTCAGAAGATTCGTTAGATCCTTCCTCCGTAGATAATTGGCGAGAGAGCATCGGCCTTGATATTCTTAGTACCGGGAATATAAGAAATCGTGTAATTGAAACGAGAGAAAAACAGTGCCAAACGTGCTTGACAGATCCTAGACGACGAGCCCCCTCAATATATAATAAGTTTTTGTGATCGTGAGAATGGCTACTGGCTCTTTGGTACCCTCGAGGAGATGCCTCCATTCCTGTAGATAGCCAAAAGTTCACGGTTCCCGACATCATAATTTCTCTCGGCCGAAGAGAATTTCCTGGAAAAGAATCAGCATGGATAGAGTTTTTCCTTTGGAGGGGATCTGTGTGAGAGTACTGCCCCAGCTCCTACAGCATCTACCTCCAGGGTGAAAGGAAGGGATGTATCCGGATGCCAAAGGATGGGAGCGGAGACTAAAGCCCTTTTGAGGAACTCTAAGGCTTTGATGGCTTCAGATGACCATGCTGTAGGATCAGCACCTTTTTTGGTCAGAGCCGTAATGGGTAAAGCGATAGTGGAGAAATGACGGATGAATTTTCGATAGTAGTTAGAGAAACTAAGGAAACGCTGAACGGCTTTTAGGGAATTCGGCAGCGGCCAATCCAGAACAGACTTCAAGTTCTCAGGATCCATGGTGAAACCTTTATCGGAGATTATATAGCCAAGGAAGGCTGTGGAAGATTGGTGGAAGAGACATTTCTCCATCTTCGCGTAGAGGCAGTGAAGGAAAATCCGTTATTTCCTTCCCCTGGCTTCAGAACCAAAAGGAACCTATTCTCTGCAAAGAAAACTGAAGCCTTGTGACTGGACACAATCTGCACCGTTTGCAGCAGACTTCCCCGGAGAAGTTTTCACGCCCTGCCACTGTTATCTTAGATTTTTGATGAACTTTTCAGGCCTGGTAGACGAACAAAATGAAACATAACGCACGCCAGGTTTCAAATCCTTTGTCTCAATTTATTACTTATAGGGTAATGACTTTTATACAGAAAAAAAGAAGATATTGGTTAGAGGCGTAACATAGGCGTATCATAGGCGTGTCTTGGGTGTAGCTTTGATTAGAGGCGTGATCTAGGGGCAGGACATATTAGTGGCGTGACTTTTGGGACGTGTCTTTTACAATACAAGCAATTGTCTGAATACATAGCTTATTCATTGTCTGTTATCAAAAGAGACCTTGAGTCTTTAGCAACTATATTACACTATTTTGCTTCTTGCAGAGAACCATTCTATTATATTCTAACTAAAATATCAGGAAATTGACAACAGAAAAGTATTGTGGTAATATCCTGACCAGGAAGAAAGGAAATGCAATTTAGCAGAAACTGAGTGCATTTATGAATTATATTTCAGCAAAAGGCCGACTACAGAATCTTAACTAATTATGACCAGACAAAATGGAAGCTTAACATGAGTGCAGATTCTGGCCTGACATACTGGTCCTAACAATTCCCTCTTTTTTGTTCTCTAAAAGAACAAATACCCTTACTAGGTACGCTTCTCTATGACTATGGCCTTATGGGGACCAATAGTATCATAGACTCTGTTCATGGCCACATATGAATTATTAGTTGCATACATGGAGTGAGATGAAACTGCAGGTTTCCTTGAGACAAATGAAAGCATTGCACACTTAGCACAGTGAAAAATAACAAAAATTGCTGCGATTATACTAATCACTACAATAAAACCATAGAGAATTTTTCATACCGAATTCTCCGATCCAACTAGTGAGTCCTGACATCCAATTTAAGCTAAGGCCTGAGGATTCTTTACGCATCCTTGCCTGAATTTCCTGTAACTTATCCATATCTTTATGAATAGCGCCAGACTCATCTTCAATATAGGCACAGCACTTCTGTCCTACAAGTTTACAAACACCTCCTTGTGAGGCTAGCAGATAATCATTCTATTCTGTAATAATACTGTTCGGATCTGCTCTTGTTCATTAGTCAGACGGATAATAGCATCACTTGTCTGATTAAGAGCATCATCAATATTTACCATAAGATCACTTAATTTAGAATAGAGATCCAGAACACCTAAACTAGGTATAAAAACCCCAGCTGCAATGCGGGTTGGACTAATGGTCCTGGTCAGATCTTTTCGATTTCTCAGCTTCCCTTGGGGTAACGTGTCAGATACATAGAAAGTGGGAAGGATGAAACCCAGATAACAAGGGGCAGTGTGATTGCAGGGTACAATCTTAGTGGCCCACATGCCACACAACCAATATATATATATATATATATATATATATATATATATTTTTTTTTTCTATAGATTAGAAAATGGCTTACATCTCAATATGTCACATAATTTAAGGGTCAGCTATTTGTGAGAATTGGTGGGGGCTAATTTCTGCTAAGAGTGACTGCACGAACATTCTTCTTGCACACATCTTTCATACTGCATTTACTCAGAATGGCAAAACGGACCAAGATGGCTGCTATGGTCAAAATGGCTGACTTGTGATCCTTTCCTTGTGGTTGACTCACGTCCCTTTGTGACCTCCCACCTTCCTCATATCCAGTCTTCTCAGTCCCCTCATATCCTTAAGAGACAGTCTATTTAAAGAACAGAACAGTTAACCATTTCATAGTCCTGATGGACCAAGATGTCCAAGTTGTACATAACTTCATTCCTTTCTTTTCCGGCCATTATATCAGCCCAGTTGATTTCTTCTTCGGTCTCTTCTTCTGGGGGACTGGCGACATCATCACCGCAGAGAGGCATAGCGTCAGTGGGGGTTGCAACGCACTTCTGGATCAGTGTTTTGATGTACTTAATACATAGAGAGCAATGAGTAGGACAAACACACACATACAAAAACATTCGCTAGCTTCGCTCAAAGCAAATCAACCCAACCACCAAGTCCCCATGGTCCCTAAATCCTCGATAAATACACAACATTGCGCTTTAACTAGGGCGCATACATGCCCCTCCTTTTGAGGCTAAAATATAATCTAGAGCTATTTTATTCTGCGGAGCAATTCATTTAAACTAAACCTATTCTTGGTTAAGTGAGTAAATGTCTGTGGTTGTTTGATTGAGGATATCCCTGTAAACCTGTCATACAGTAATCCAACGCCTACATTTGGGAATAAATTCCCTGAAACTTATTCTTCCCATAGACTACTTTTTAGCACTTGTGTATTGGGTGCATCTCTTCTGTTTCTAACTCTACGTGTGAGCAATTAACATAACCGTGTGTTTGACTGATAAAACATTCTCCCACCGGGATATCATTCTTCAGGGAGATTCTATTAACCTATAAATCCAAACAAAATAAACAAATAATACCTTATACTATTTTGTCATCCTTATGGGACGCCACTTACACAAACATAATGGAGCATACATTTGTAACTGAAAAATAATAAAAACCTGTAAAAATAAAAAGGTCAACGTTCGTGTGTTGAGGCCTGGACATTTTTGCCTATGACCTTCCTCCCTTGATGATTAGTGGTCAGAGAGTATTGTGTCCATCAAAACACTTATTTGCAGGTGCTATGTCTTTGTCTTTATTAGCTGTTTGTGCCTAGGCTGGCACTATTTTGATGTGCGTGATGTGTATCCATGATGATAAAAAATTTTTTTTTACTGCAATGCTGGTGATGAGTAGTATTTAAATGGCCTTTTCATCTGGGATGAAGAGCGTGCTTGCGTAGAAAATGCTTGACCATTAACCCGTCTTGCGTAGGTGCACTTTCAGCTTTAACCTGTGCCTAGAAAGACTCAAAAATATATATTAGTTGCATGCAATACTTATTAATTGTTTTATTACCAATAACATGGTCCTTAATTCGTACTTTGAACTACTGATGGTCATAACTCATCCCATAAGTGTCTCATAGGGAGAGAATTTATACCTAGAAATAAATTCTTGTATTAATCTGGTTACCAGTATTATCAGCATCCACAAAATTAAACAGAGATATTCCCTATTAACGCTCCTCAAATTTTAAACTAAGCAACCAATATGGACTTGACTTTGCTGCAATCCAAGTTCCTAAAACTTGGTACCTCAGCCTTTGCCAAACCAATTGCTTCCATAATCAACTCTATCCTGTCTGCAGGCCATATCCCTAAGACCTGGAAAACTGCTAGAGTTGTCCCAATCTTCAAAAATGGGGACAAAAACACTGTCTCAAACTACAAATCAATCTCTCTTCTCCCAATACACACTTACTCTCATTCATACCTAACTGCCATCTGCCATTTTCTCTGATGCAAATGGTGTCAACCTTTTAGTCATTTAATACTAACTAACCTTAAAACTCGCCCCACAAGTCAAGCATCCCAACAGCCTGCACTCATGGCTATTGTCCCACACCCACAGTCACTCCTGGCTTTCACCTCAAACACTCCACTGTAACTATTCTGCTAAAAAATGTGAAATGCTTTGTATATAATATATATACCCTGTTCACTTATGCAATTATATATCCCCTGTCCTTTAACCCTATTTCCAGGACATACCCAAAAACAAATAAATGGTTACAAAATTATAAATTTGGCAGATATGATATATCCCTCAACATAGGGACGGCTTGCTACCTGCTTTGCTGTGACATCTGCAAAGGTATTATTATTATTTACCAGGGGCCTGTCAGCCCTGTTAGTCTGGCAGCAACTTTTTATTACTGCAAGAGCCCTTGGAGTTAACATTGCTATAATAAATTCTGAACCTGCTGTGCATTGTATATCATTTACAACATATCAAGTTCATATCAAATCCCTCTATAGGGATTTCAGAGAGACCTTCAACCTATGTATGTATCTCCCCTCTTTTGTTCATATATTTTCTATATATCTGAACAAAAATACAAAAATAGTTATGAAAACAGGTTGCTTGATATATAGCAAAACTAAACTGGTAAATAGATTTGTATGTGTAGTGACTATAAAAATATTTACTGCTTGTGTTAAAAGAAGAAAAAGCCTGCAGTAGGTCTTTTAACAACTCTGGCATTTACAATATAAGAAAAAATCCTGAAATCCTGAACAAAAGATTTCCTTTTAAAATAGACAAATAATTTTGAACTCTTTGCAAAGTGCTGAGCACACGGCCAGCATTAACTTTAAAAGACACTCTGACTTTAAAAAGAAAAAAAATAATTTTCAAAGCGCTTTTTTTTTTCTTTCTTTCTTTCTGGGAAAACAGCCAGAAACCTCAAAGTACAGATAACGGGTTTCGCTGTCTAATTAATATTAACTGCTGGATTAATCCTCACGCAGGGGATTGTAACATTAGTTTAATGTTAAATATGAAGCTTTCCACGCTGTCCTAAAACTGAATTTTGTATGGTCTTTCAAAAATTAAATAACGGGAATATTTCAAATTACTTATAAACACCAAGTCTATGCCTACAAGAGCATGCAACATTCTTTCACTCATTCCCCTGAATGCCTTCTGAAAGAAATATCATATTCCTGCAAACTTCCATCAATACATCTTATGCTATCCCGTTTTAACTATGCCCTCTCTTAAGCTAAACAAAATATCTTAAAACATGCAACAATTATACCATGACTAAAAAAACAGCAAACTTGACCCTACCTGTCTTGTATGGCTTCTACACTGCTTATTTAAAGGAGACAATTCTCGCTAAAATAACTGACCTCCATGCTGCTAAAGACAGATATCATCACACTCCGCTCACACCACGGACAGCCTCCTTTTGAAGCGCTATATACATTAATGGCGTTATATACATATATAATACAATATATTAATTCAAACAGTGCTTGTGAGCTCTTACCAGCATTTTAAGCAAAAAACATCTTAATCCTGTAGAAATAAAATTGAAATGTGTTATCTTACTGCTTTACGGAAAAAAAGACAGTTCTACATTACCTTCTTCTCATGAATAAACTGCTTAAGCACAGAGCTAGTTAATTTTAATGTGAATGCTTCGCATTCTTTAAACTGTAAGGGAGAGGCTGTGTCCCTCCTTTTATTAAGACAGAAATACCACAAACTAAAAGAAATGTGTCCGGTTTAAAAAGTATCCGCCTGGCCAGGACGAATAAACCTTTCAAACTATAACCAGGGACCGAGCTGAATATACTCCCCTTTTGTTGTGAGGTATTTCTCTCTATATTCGGTGTACACCTTTTTTAAAACCTTTTAAAATTTAAATTTCATCATGAGCAACTAATATTCATATTTTTTGTACAGATGATAATCAGCATGACTTTCACACAAGAAATCATTCAGGGAAAAAATTCATCAGGGTTACAAACAAACTCGTTTACATAAGGTAGCAGTGTTTTTTTTTTTTTTTTTTTTTTTTTTACAGAGACTTTCACTCTGAGCCCCCACGGGCTTCCCTGCTTCTGACTGATAGTGGCACACTCTCTGCCAATGACCAAAACCACCACAATTAAAACAGACACCATTATTCTGAGCTATTATTCCTGATTGATTTCTGAGACCAGCATAACTCATTAGTAGCTTATAGAAAAACAGCTTAATTATGACAAATAATTGCAACATTTATACTTACACAATATACAATGGTCGTTCAGCTAGATCAGAGATAACAGTCCAGTCGTGCACAAAATTTACTGGACTTAACCAAAAATTTTGTTTAAAAGGGCCTATCCCAATTCTTCAGTCACAATTTAGGTCTATTAAATTCCCAGAGGGGTGAAGCATCATATATAAAAATTGACATATATACTCACCACCTCTGTGAACTTTCCCACTTCTAGACGCCAAAAACTGAAGGAAAATCCGTTATTTCCTTCCCCTGGCTTCAGAACCAAAAGGAACCTATTCTCTGCAAAGAAAACTGAAGCCTTGTGACTGAACACAATCTGCCCCGTTTGCAGCAGACTTCCCCGGAGAAGTTTTCACGTCCTGCCACTGTTATCTTCGATTTTTGATGAACTTTTCAGGCCTGGTAGACAAACGAAATGAAACGTAACGCACGCCAGGTTTCAAATCCTTTGTCTCAATTTATTACTCATAGGGTAATGACTTTTATACAGAAAAAAAGAAGATATTGGTTGGAGGCGTAACATAGGCGTATCACAGGCGTGTCTTGGGCATAGCTTTGATTAGAGGCGTGATCTAGGGGCAGGACATATTAGTGGCGTGACTTTTGGGACGTGTCTTTTACAATACAAACAATTGTCTGAATACATAGCTTATTTATTGTCTGTTATCAAAAGAGACCTTGAGTCTTTAGCAACTATATTACACTATTTTGCTTCTTGCAGAGAACCATTCTATTATATTCTAACTAAAACATCAGGAAATTGACAACACAAAAGTATCGTGGTAATATCCTGACCAGCAAGAAAGGAAATGCAATTTAGCAGAAACTGAGTGCATTTATGAATTATATTTCAGCAAAAGGCTGACTACAGAATCTTAACTAGTTATGACCAGACAAAATGGAAGCTTAACTTGAGTGCAGATTCTGGCCTGACATACTGGTCCTATCAGGCAGTTAGCACGAAGCCGAGAGAGAACCACCCTGGTGTGACGAATGTGTTCTTCCAGGTTCTTGGAAAAAATTAGGATATCGTCTAAATATACGATGACGAAAATTCCCAGAATGTCCCAGAAGATATCATTCATAAACTCTTGGAAGACGGCAGGGGCATTGCAGAGGCCGAACGGCATCACTAGGTATTCATAATTACCCGAACGCGTGTTAAATGCAGTTTTCCATTCGTCACCGTCTCGTATTCGGATGGGATTGTAGGCTCCTCTCAGGTCGAGTTTGGAAAATATAGAAGCTCCCTGGAGCCGGTCAAAGAGTTCTGAAATTAGAGGACGAGGGTACCGGTTTTTCACTGTAATCTTGTTAAGACCACGAAAGTCGATACAGGGTCTTAAAGAGCCAACCTTCTTTTTCTCGAAGAAAAAACCTGCCCCGGCGGGGAAGGTGGAATTCAGAATAAACCCTTTCTTAAGATTCTCCTGGATGTACTGCTGCGACACACTTTATTCGAGCAAATGACCAGTTTGTACCTGGCAGATACCTGGAATCCGCCGCTGCTCACCTCTGGCATGCCGCGTTGCGTTTGCCTTCCCAGCCACGGTTCATGCCTGGCTGACGGGCGGCTGATGTGTTAAATGATAATGATCAGGATTTAATAGGCTGCAATGCTTCGCGTGTCCGCCAGATGGCATAAATTCCTGACTTGTAAAGCGCCGAATCAGTAATGTGTGGGCTTGCAGGTGTTTCGTTTAAAAAAGATACTGTACCACAGTGTGCCATTGTAACTTGGCCTTGGCCTTGAGACTGAGTTGCAAAAATGTATCAATTTAGGCTTTTCAAATTAAAGAAATACAAAGACCAGTTTCGCTTACAGTACAGTATTCCCCAGAGACCCACCCGCCATGAGTGTTCAAGTGCAGCCCGTTTTCCAAAAACCTGACAGAAGTTATGCTTATTTGATATGGGCCGCGATTAATGCAACAGAGGATAAGATGGCAACAGTTGTTCAAATTTATCAGTATTTTATCGAAAACTATGACTTTTACAAATTTTCGCCAACTCCTCATTTGTGGAGCGTGCAATAAGGAAAAGGTTATGTAGTGACCCCTGTTTTCACCGTATTGAGCCCCAATTTGTTGGAGGGTATTGGTGTGTGTCACAGGGTTTTTCCCGTATCTATGATCATGGAGGCGGAAAAAGGCGAAGGGTCGTGTTAAAACCAACTAAGAAACGACAGTCCCTGCCAAGCAATGCACCAGCACCAGCACCGGCACCAGCACCGGCAGCGGCACCGGCTTCCGATAATGGACCCACCGTCAGTGACATCCCTGAGCCCGAGCCTGATCCTGAGGCAGAGTCGGATTTCGCGGCCAGTTTTGATGAAGCTTGCATGTACCTAAGCGATTTCCAGCCTCACCTGCTGACTACAGGTGGGCTAGTCCCGCTGCAAACTATCGACGTGGATGATGAAGAAAGCTGTACTGGCAGTGGACCAGCGCCGGCGCAAGCTGAATGGGAAATAGTATGGTGAGTACTGTATTGTTATCATACCAAAAATCCATAAAAATTTAAACTTTCCCCCCGGCCGACCGATTATATCGGGAATACAATCTTTAACTTCACACCTATCCCAGTATATTGATAATAAACTTCAGCCATACGTTGTGCAGTTGCCCTCCTATGTCAGGGACACTACCCACATATTGCAGACCCTCAAAGACATCCATTGGAAATCACATTATTATTTTGTCACAGCTGATGTAAGTTCTTTATATACAGTTATTAACCATAACCAAGGATGCAAAGCAATTTCTGATACATTAGATAAAGATATCACCTTATCAACAGACCAAAAGTCATTTATTATTTCTGGAATTCAATTTATTTTAACGCACAATTTTTTTAATTTTATGTCCAAATATTATTTACAGGTGTGTGGCACCGCCATGGGTACCAAATTCGCTCCCAGCTATGCGAATTTATTTATGGGTAGCTGGGAAGAACATCATATATGGTCCAGTTGCCCATTTGGAGCGGATTTGGTCCTGTGGCGGCGCTACATAGATGACATTATTTTTATATGGTCCGGCACTTTAGAGCACTTAGAAGAATTCAAAAATTATATGAATCAAAACACATATAATTTAACATTCACTTTTAATTCTAGTTCAACATCTATAGAATATTTAGATTTACTCATTTCGGCCGATCATGATCAAATAGCAACTTGTACTTATTTTAAGCCCGTACAGGCAAACAATTATCTCCATGCACGCAGTCACCACAATCCCTCTTGGGTTAAAAATATACCCAAGGGACAATTTATCAGACTCAAAAGGAATAGTTCATGTGCCAAAATATTTCAAAGTCAAGCTAAAGATCTTAAGCAAAAATTTCTGGATAGAGAGTATTCTTCAAAAGATCTTGACAATACGATAACAGAAGTGGCAGCGATGGAAAGATCTAATCTTTTACAGTACAAGAATAAAGATAAAAACAAAAATGCTAATATTAGTTTTATAACACAATACAATCAGATGGCACCAAATATAAGGAAAATATTTAAAAAATATTGGCCCATCCTCAAAAAAGATAAAGAACTTGAAGGGATATTGCCAGAACATCCTCAGATAGTATTTACTAGAGCTCCAAACATCGGACGCAAATTAGCCCCTAGCTGCCCATCTTTAGAACCAAAGTTACGTAATAATGTCACAAATAAAGGCTACTTCCCATGTAATAGGTGTACTGCGTGCAAATATAGTACTAAAACATCTCAATACACATCTAATAAGACATCCAAAAATTATATTATTCAACAACACATCACTTGTAAAAGTTCATTTGTAATATATCTCTTGGAGTGTCCATGTGGTCTGCAATATGTGGGTATGACTACCAGACCCGTCCAAAGACGTATATATGAACATATATATAACATCAGAAGAGGGTTAACAACGCACAACGTATCCCATCATTTTCAACAAGTGCACAACCAAGATCCCACTGGTTTGAAATGTACGGCAATTGAGACCATCACCCCAAACTGGAGAGGAGGAAACGCTGTAGGCCAATTGGGGAGACGGGAGTCTTATTGGATTTACGAGCTAAAGACCCTATCCCCACTTGGCCTCAACGTTGACTTCGATTTGAAACCTTTTTTGGCTATGTAATTCAAATAGTAGATTGTCCATTCTGTTTGTATTCTTGATTCTTGCTTTAAAGGGTGTAATAAAGATGATATTAATGTACAAGTATTGTATTGCATACAATTATCATAAAGATGATAAATATTATTGTATAAATATGGTATTGTATACATTTTTTATTCATTGGTGTAATTTTTATTAATTGGTGTAACTTCTAATTATGTAAAATATTGGTAGAAATACCATGTTTTCATATTATATGGATAAACATTGTCACTTTATAAGCACATATATTTACCAAATTTTTTTTTTAACTTGGAGTTTATTTACATTATATATATATACCCATTCCCTGTTATAAATTTGTGAATCACCACACATATATATTTTTACACATATATTATATGACAAATAATTCATTGTTTATTAATACACATTTTCTAATCACAAATTGTATAGGAGATTATTATCTAAAATCACATAGTACACTTTATATGTTCTATATACATTATTTTAAAACTCAATTTAAATATTCCTCACAGCAACTGTTTTCAGTGCTATTATTTAATATTCACTATAACACATTGCACAAAGACACTTTTCACCGTTTGGTTTATATTTTTATTTAATATCACCAATTTAGTGCTATAATTCATCATATACATATTATAATATGTTAATATGTTTATATATATATATATACAGCTGAGATCGTTATTTTTAACATGTTTATATTTGTTTTTCCACCATTGAGAACCACTGCGCATGTGTGAGTAAAAGGACATTGATTTCCACACACTGTTGATTGCGCATGTGCAACAATTAAATTAGGGTGCTAATTGGACCTATTTGGACACCTATATAAGAGGACACTGTGGGACACATTGTTAGAACCCCTGAGGAAGAGAGCAGCTCGCTCTCGAAACGCGTAGGGTTAATCCGTGGGGACCTGTACCAGTGCATTGCAATTGCCTGCAAGCTCCGTGACGAATCTGCTGTTGACTATCACTAAATCCGCTCGAATCTGCTGTTTGCAAAGTTCCAACTACCGCTATGGTAAAGAAGCAGCATTTCTGTATTTTTAATAATATTGTACAGTGAGCAGGGGGTTCCCTGAGCCAGAAATCTAAACTCAGGGGGCCCCCTGCTCCTGCTCAATATTATTAAAAATACAGAAATGCTGCTTCATTACCATAGCGGATAGCCGCTAAGGCAATGAAGGGGCTAACCCACCGTGCCCGCTTTATTGTGGGTAGCGGGGGTGGGTGAAGGGGGTATTTGGCCCTTGGTGTGAGTTTAGGACTTGTGGGGGGGTTGCGGGTGCACTTAACCCCTTCACGACCGTAGAAGTTAATACCGCTACGATCATGAAGGGGTTAAGCCCTACCGCTACCCCCCCCGCAAGCCCTAAACAAGCACCGTTGGGGCTAATACCCCCTTCACCCACCCCCGCTACCCACAATAAAAAAAAAACTCACACACAGCAGCCGCCAAAAAAAAAAAAAATAAATCTAAATAAATAAATAAATAAATGACTATAAATAAATACATTTGAAATACATTTTTATTTATAGTGTAGATGTGCAGGGGGTCTCCGGAGCTGAACCGCGTTGGTTTCAGGTCTGGGGACCCCCTGCTCCCCGAGATACAGCCCCCTTTATGAGGTGCCGGTATAAGTCAACTATTTTAACCAATCAAGTAAACAAAAATCAATATATACGGTAAGTACCAACCAGAAAACACAATTTAAAACCAAAGCTAACCCGTACAATACCATGGATTACATCTATCTAATTGTAAAAAACATTATACATTATACACACATTGAAGCATTGCAATAAACAACATACAGTACAGTACATCCCCTGTAACTCCCTGCCTTCAGTGTAATCTGTTTAAAGCCCCCTCCCCCCTAATGTTTCTGTTAAACAGATTACACTGAAGGCAGAGAGATTTAAAGCCCCCTCTCCCCTAATGTTTCTGTTAAACAGATTACACTGAAGGCAGAGAGATTTAAAGCCCCCTCCCCCCTAATGTTTCTGTTAAATCTCCCTCCCTGCCTGCATTGCTGTGAGTGCAGTGTATGTAAATGTGGGGAGGGGGGGGGGACCCAATGTGCATACTGTGAGGTCTAACCACCCTCACTCCCTACCCACATACCGTTACCCCCCCCCCCCATCCTGGCCATGGCCCCTCCGCTTCTGCAAAACAGACACAAAAATGAAAACATCCAAAGTAATGTCCCCTAACCCCTTAATCACCATAGCGGTTATTAACCGCTACAGTCATTAAGGGGTTAACCCACCCTCACCCATCACTCGGGATGCCTACATACCCTCCCACACTAACCCCCCCCCGTGAGGCCTAACCACACAGTCAGTACCCACAAGGGAGGCCCACATACCGTTGGGGAAACACCCCCCCCATCCCCAGTACCCACAATAAAAACAGTACAATGACCCACAATAAACAGCATTATATTTATTAAATACATTACCTACCCCCTGTGTCCCCCCATAAATACAAGATTTATTCTTTTACATACAGGGTTCATAACGCAGCCCCACGCGAGTCCCCGGTGGGCTGGCAGGGCATCTGGACAGACCTACAGTTTACCAGCAGCCCTTTTTACACAGGTTCTGGAGGCCTGCTGGTGGATCCCGCCAGCTCCATGCCCCCAGGTGGTCTCCTTGGGTCACCGTGGGCCACAGTTGGGTCCCCACGGTAGGCCCGCGGATGTCTGGGAGCTCCGGGTCAAACCCACAGGTGTCTGCGGGGCCTCGGGTGGTTCCCTCGGGGGTCTGGGGAACTCACGGGTGCTCACTACGTGTCCGCGGTGCCCCCACAGAAGTGGGACGACACATCATCATCCCCGCACCTACGGGTCGGCGGTGCCCCCACAGAAGTGGGACCACACATCGTCATCCCCACAGACTACGGGTCGGAGGTGCCCCCACAGAAGTGGGACCACACATCGTCATCCCCGCATGTGTCACCCGTGGAACCACCAGCCTGATACCCTTGGGATACCCGAGAATACCTGCAGGTGGTCTCCAGAGGTCCCACGCAGAACCATGGAACCAACCCTGAATGTAAAAAAAATAAACCTGGCCTATACATTCAATACATACACCCTCCCCCCCAACACCTACAGTACAATAATGTGCAAAATAACTATTATCCAGATATGGATAATAGATTAATTGCCCATTATTAAAAACATTAACTAGCATATACAAATAAATAAAGTACTACTGACCTCATCAATACGAAGTGTCCATCGCCAGCGCCTTCCTTGTCTTGCCCACACAAGACATAGCCAATACCAAGCCAATACATTGCAAGTACATTCAGATATCAATTAACCCCTTAAACACCTTATCGGATAATAACCGCAAAGGTGATTAAGGGGTTAAGCCACACAGGCCCGATACCCACCCTTCACCCATGAATTTGTACTGTGGCTTCATCATGCAACTATATTTATATACTGTATATATATACAAAGAGACAGAGAGAAAGAGAGAGAGAGATATACAGTATATATATATATATATACACACGTTATATACACACCCATGATAAACCAATATACAGTACAAATAAATGTAGAAGGGTTATCAAAAGCATACTGTCCTACAACCAAACACTTCTCCATACATACTGTACACACTAAATTAAAATCAATTTCCTTTAATATTCATAACTGATCTCTCAATCTAAATCATCACTAAACCTCTGAAAAGCCATTTAAACAACTTACATTCCAATATAAATGATGCCTAAATATCTATGCACCATATACATTCTGCAAATTAATCAACCAAGTAAACAAAAATAAATTAGCAATCATTATTTACATCCCTAAACCTTTCACACTACATCCCGAACAATGAAACCATTAACAAATTCACGCCTAGAGCAGAACAATTAAGCCTTTGAAAAAATATAAGTACCGACAAAAATACAACCTTTACAACCAAGCCTATCCCTGACCTTCCTCAAACACACAATACAATACCAAGGAATACATCTATCTAATTTTAAAATACTTTAAACTCACAATAAAGCATAGCAGCATACACAAAATAATTTAAAACACATCTAACCCAGCTTCTAAAACAACATCATTTCTTACCCTGTACAGTATGTATATATCTCTCTAGACATATACAGTATACATACATACATACATACAGTGGCAAGAAATGATATACCACAAAAAAAAATACACATGTTAAAAAACCTTTTGAAAAAATTAACAAGTAAAATAAAATACATTTCTTTAGTTCACTTACCATTACTTGCCCCCACCGACTCCCGTTGTGGTTTTAGGTCCGGGGACCCCCTGCTCCCCGAGATACAGGCCCCTTTAGGGGGTGCCGGTATCCCTCTGCTCGGTTTACAGGCCGCGATCACGTGATCGGGCCCTTAAACGCAGAGGGATACCGGCACCTCATAAAGGGGGCTGTATCTCGGGGAGCAGGGGGTCCCCCGACCTGAAACCAGTGCGGTTCAGCTCCGGAGACCCCCTGCACATCTACACTATAAATAAAAATGTATTTCAAATATATTTATTTATAGTCATTTATTTATTTAGATTTATTTATTTTTTGACGGCTGCTGTGTGTGTTTTTTTTTATTGTGGGTAGTGGGGGTGGGTGAAGGGGGTATTAGCCCCAACGGTGCTTGTTTAGGGCTTGCGGGAGGGTAGCGGGAGGGCTTAACCCCTTCATGACCGTAGCGGTATTAACTTCTACGGTCGTGAAGGGGTTAAGTGCACCCGCAACCCCCCCGCAAGTCCTAAACTCACACCAAGGGCCAAATACCCCCTTCACCCACCCCCGCTACCCACAATAAAGCGGGCACGGTGGGTTAACCCCTTCATTGCCTTAGCGGCTATCCGCTAGGGTAATGAAGCAGCATTTCTGTATTTTTAATAATATTGAGCAGGAGCAGGGGGCCCCCTGAGTTTAGATTTCTGGCTCAGGGAACCCCCTGCTCACTGTACAATATTATTAAAAATACAGAAATGCTGCTTCTTTACCATAGCGCATAGCCGCTAAGGTAAAGAACGAGTGTTTATTTATATATGTGTTTTATTTATACTGTACATTTGCAGAGGGTCTCCGGAGCAGAACCGCTGTGGTTTTAGGTCTGGGGACCCCCTGCTCCCCGAGATACAGGCCCCTTTTGGGGGTGCCGGTATCCCTCTGCTCTGCTTGGTTTACAGGCCGCGATCACGTGACCGGCACCTCATAAAGGGGTCTGTATCTCGGGAAGCAGGTGGTCCCCGGACCTGAAACCAGTGCGGTTCAGCTCCCGAGACCCCCTGCACATCTACACTATAAATAAAAATGTATTTAAAATAATTTTTAATGTGCCGATGTTTGCGCAGAGAGAGAGCAGCGGATCTCTCTCTGCTGCAAACACATCTCGCCCCCGCTGGCCCATAGTATCATTTATGTATGTGCATATACAGTACTGTATGTGTACAGTACTGTATGTTAGGAGTTATAGGGGTTGTTGTTATACAGTATATATATATATATATACAGTATATATACTGCATTACAATTCATTATAGGGGACGGCTTCAAAGAGAACAGCTCGCAAGCGCCCCCATGTGTTTTTACACGGCATTGCAGTATTGCAGCCAGCCGGAATAAAATGCTTCAATCCCTGCCGGGAAAATAACGCTATACACTCCGGCAGAAAACGATCACAAACCTCAATACACCCGAGTATACCCGAATTCGCGGGACTAGCCGAGCGAGAATAAAGTGTGTCGCCACTGTAGGTCGCCATAGCCTTGGTCTCGGGCACAGAAAAGGGATATGATTTAGACTTGGGGAGTATGGTTCCAGGAATTAATTCGATGGGGCAGTCGTACGAACGATGAGGTGGAAGAACTTCAGCCTGAGTCTTGTTAAAGACACCCGAAAAGTCATGGTATACCTATGGCAGAGAAGAGAGAGAAGGAATGGTGGCGTTGAGGTGACTATCTTCTCCAAGGTAGGAGCCCACTGGATCGGTAGTTCGTTGGTCCAATCAATACGCGGGTTGTGAAGCTGGAGCCACGGCAGTCCCAAAATGACCTGGACAGTAGGGGAGTGGAAGACATCGAAGATGATGAGTTCAGTATGACCATCCGCGGTGGTCATGGTAAGGGGAATAGATTCCCAAATAATGAAGGCTGGCTGAAGCGGTCGACCGTCGATGGCCTCCAGGCCGATGGGTGACTTCTTCTTGACCAACGGGATTAGATTGTTGCAGGCATAGTCGTGATCCAAAAAGTTGCCACCAGACCCGGAGTCGATGAAGGCTTCAATCTCTACCTTAACATTAGGACCCACAAGAGTTATGGGGAGAAGGATTCTCTGCGGTAGCTCTTTGGGGGAAGAGGGGCAAGGCGAAATGGTACCCAGTAGAAGCCCCTCTACCTTTACTGGGCGTTCTCGTATGCACTGGATCCAACATGGCGGCGCCAGCTATCCAGGTGCACCGCGGAGCCTTCGGAGCTCTCTCTCTCTCTCTACCCCTCCACACCCGCACACAGCCTCCCCCTTCTCCACACCCGCAGCGGAGGTAAGGAGGGAAAGGGGGACCCGGCTACATATGTTACATCTTACACATGCTTACAAATGTTTGAAGTATATTTGTCTACATTTTAAAAACCATCTAAAATTACTTTGCAATAAGCTTATGACCCTTCTACTCCTAAATGTTTTCTGAACATGAAGAGCCCTGGTATATAGCCTTGTAGAAGAAACCCACATGGTTTCAAAAACCCCTAATGTTGGTCTCTTGAAGCTGCAGTTCAGGCAATATCCTGCATGTGTGTTTTTTTAAAATAATTTTAACAAGCATGCTTGTTCCTATAGCAACGATTTACATTCCCCATATTTAAAGATGTCGCCAAACTTTGCCGATCAATATACGGATAACCAATTGACCGGCAGCTATGCAGTTCTTTAGGTAATTAGAGATTGCCCACATGAAACTATTGCAGTAAAAAAAAAAAAAAAAAAAGACGGAACTGCAGCTTTAAAGGCATCACAACCTACCACTAGTCTACCTTTCTCCTGGACAGATACAGCCATTGTAAATTTGAGCTATCAGTACAATAACAAATATGTCTGTGCATAGATTCTACTCGCATTAAACCTTCTTTATTCACAAAAGCCAGCAAGTGCTACTACATGGTACATGGGTTATCAAAAATGTCTCACTTCATATTAGTTTGACATACAACCTCTCTTTTTACTTCTATCACTCGTAATTGATGAGCTCTGGTTTTTGTAAGCAGTTTTAGTGCAGGTTAAAATGTAAAGGACTTCAAAGAACAAAACCGTGCCAAGTGTACCGTGACGTCACAGGCCGTTAGAACACAGCGGGTCTTGTCTGGTTCCATCACACCCCGTTCTACACTC
Source organism: Ascaphus truei (assembly GCF_040206685.1). Classification (NCBI taxonomy): domain Eukaryota; kingdom Metazoa; phylum Chordata; class Amphibia; order Anura; family Ascaphidae; genus Ascaphus; species Ascaphus truei. Next base: position 208,707,975 of record NC_134483.1, on the reverse strand, counting down.
GCAGCTACAACATTACACAGTTCAACTCATGAGCTCCTAGACAATGACGCGCCTAGACGTCAGAATCGGAGGCCCCGCCCACTATGAGGTGACCATACTGGTGGCCATCTGATTGGACGCCCTCGGTTCCCACGAGCTGAAGCCGCTTCCACTAACCGCCCTCTCCCTCTCAAGGGAATCCCTGTGATTGACAACCCATTCTAACCAATCCACGGTGTTCTCTTTTCACTCAGCCGCCCATTAGCTCTGCGCGCCGCCGTCCCGCGGGTGGGAGCGCGGGAAAGCGCGCGGCTGCAGAATCAGAACGCTTGAAATTATAAAACAAAACGAAAGATCAACTTTTTCTCTCTCTCTCTCTTGTTCCATTCATTCTCCTCTATAGCCACGCCCCCTCTAGTCCCGTCCCCTTGTTCTAATAGGCTGAGGCTTGTAATTGGGTCCGCCGGCTTGTGAAAGAGGAGGGGCTTGAGGGTGGTCGCACGCACGCACGCGCACGTTGCTCAGCTCCTTCCCACCTCCTGTCGCCCTCTGGTGGGAGGAGGGAGAGGGAGGAGGCGCCAAGTCCGTCACTGCCTGGAGGCGGGGAGGAGTGGTCTGACTGCGGTTATCCTCACTCTCTGTCTCACTCCCCCCCCTCCTCCCCGCCCGGCCGCGGAAGAGGCGGGGCCGCGTGTCTGAGGGGGCGGTTTCCTCTGCGAGTTCCCCTCTGACACGGAACATCTCCCTCCTCCTCCTCCTGTGTGTGAGTGAGGTCTCTCCTCCTCTGGCCATCTTTACATTCAGTACCGCAAAGGAACAGCGACCCGGCCCCGTGTGCGACCCCCTCCCCCCCCGCAACACACGGGAGCCGGCACTGACAGGAACCCCCTCCCCCTGTGTGCGACCCCCTTCTGTGTGCGACCCCCCCCCCCTCGCACCACACACCGGCACTGACAGGAACCCCCTCCCCCTGTGTGCGACCCCCTCCTCGCACCACACACCGGCACTGACAGGAACCCCCTCCCCCTGTGTGCGACCCCCCCTCCTGTGTGCGACCCCCCCCCTCGCACCACACACCGGCACTGACAGGATCCCCCTCCCCCTGTGTGCGACCCCCCTCCTGTGTGCGACCCCCCCTCCTGTGTGCGACCCCCCTCCTGTGTGCGACCCCCCCCCTCGCACCACACACCGGCACTGACAGGAACCCCTTTCCCCCTGTGTGCGACCCCCCCTCCTGTGTGCGACCCCCCCCTCCTGTGTGCGACCCCCTCCCCCCCGCACCACACACCGGCACTGACAGGAACCCGCCCGCGCCTGGGAAAGCTGCGGACACAACAACACCAATATATGTGTATGTATATATATAGTATTGTACATCTACTATATATATATATATATGTGTGTGTGTGTGTGTGTGTGTGTGTGTGTACAAATAGGAGTGCAGCAGGGTCTGTAACCGCTGACCAGAGGAGATACAAAGCCTAACCGATCAACGGCACTTTGCCCGTTAGGTTACCGGAGGGGATCCCGGGACAGGTCGGTGCCCTCCCGGGTTGATGTGAAGAGGCCGCGGGGAGCTGCTGCTTCCTGCTCCGGACGGAGAGGAGGATCTGTGGCCGCACACACAGGTGGGTCACACAGGACACCATATCTGTGTCTCCTTTATTGTAACCTCTGCCGTGTAGCAGCACTGCGGTGACCCGGCTGTGGGAGGCCGCCCTGCCCATGTATCCGGCTCTCCCTGCATGGCACAGGGGGGGTCCCCCCATAAGTGGCGGGGAGGGGGGCTCTGGTGTCTGTGGCATGAGGCAGCAAGGAGGGCAACATCATATTCACAGGAAGACATCCCTGAGGGGCTCCTGTCTGGTTCGTTGTTCCCTCCCCAGGGGTGATTGTTGGTTGGTTTCCTGTATGGACTTGTTCCCTGCCTCAGATCCTGCTGGATAGGCCCTTGTGGGGGTTGGCCTCATGTATTTGCCTATATGTCTATATCCTGGCAACATGCTGTAGTGTTTTTGTGAGGTCGGAAGTGGTGTGATGAGGTGAGACATTGTTTCCATGTAAACGCGAGTTTAAATGCGAAGGGCTGTGCTTTGGGGACCGTCTCTGATTTCCTTACAGGAAGAGGGGGGGCTGCGTGTCTTCAGTTTATAGTTTGTTCCCCCCCCCCATTTCATCATACTGTTGATGTCTCTGGTTTAATCAAGCTCTCCTTTAATGCTGTGTGGGACCTTCTGACAAGGGTCACTGTAACTGCCTCCCACACTCTCCTCCTCTCCACCAGATTGGGACCCTCTGTGACCTCACAAAGCTTGGCTTGGGGGACCTTCGTGACGTCACAATGAGGGAGGGCTGTAAGCCTCTCACGTTAGGAGCTGTTGTGCCAGCGATGAATGCATGGGGAGGGAGATCCATACACAGGCATTATCATGTAGTAGGATTGTGTGGGAGGAGGCGTGTGCAGGTTACCTGTGTATTGCTGTACTGTTTATAGAAATGTGGGAGTATATCTGTATATAGAAATGTGGGAGTATATCTGTATGTTGTGTATGTGCGCATATTTTGATACCCAACTAATGATTTATGTCAAAAGTATACGAGTTGTAATCATGACAAGGCGTCTTGTAAGCCATGTCATCTGTGATCTTTGATGAATCATGAGTGGTGGGGCATGCCATCACCACATAGTAAAGAACACCTTGACAGGGGTGATTTCTTTCTTTCTAAAAATACGTTTTTATTGTCTTTGTAGGGCAGTGGGAAGTACCAGTGCATGTTTGCTCTCTTGACAAGGATGTGTGGATAAGTCACAATCTGCTGCCCACATCTTTCTGCCTTTATTATTGATTACAAAGATACAGGAAAGGAGGTACTGTACTGTAGATGAATACCCACAGGATGCAGCTGTTTTAGGATGTTATAATTGAGGGGCCAGTGCGTTGAACCTCAGTTTAGTCTTCTCTCATTTTTCTTACTGGATGAACCTGTAAAGCATTTCTTTTTATCATGACAATTTCTGTTACAAGGCATTAGGTATCATTCCGTTATTTTACCCATTCGTGGGTAGTTGCCACCTGCATGACCGGGCACAGTCATACTTTTGCTATATTTGTTTAAACATGATTTCTGTGAGATACTTTATATGTACCTATGAAATATGTAGATCATTTTCTCGGCACAAGTTAAACTTTCCAGCGGTCTTGAATGTATTGCATATTGGGTCAAGATAAAATGTCACCTAAAAAAAGGCCAACTTTTGTCCCAGACTTATCTAACAAATGTCATTTCGTTAAAATGAAGATTGTATTTTACTGCTCTTAGTTCTCTTTTGTATACAATGAATTTATGTATATTTTTGGGGTCAATATAGACCAATATCAAGACTAGTTGCTAATTTTATTGGGCTGAATATTAAAGGTGCATACCCTCATTGACAAGGTAAAAACTGGTATTAGCATAAAAATACCCCCATGAAAGTACATACTTTCTGAAGGTACACATCATAAGGAATTTGTTTAATTACCATCATAAACCTTCCTAGTATTTGGGGTTAATCTCCGATGTCGCAGACATTATTGCACCCACATAACTATGGCACATTATGCAACTAGTGCTATTGTAAACAATGCTTAAGTAGAGGACATGTTATTTTGTGCATTAACCAGTGTAATAGTCTGCTACATCTGTAGGTAATGGCACATATGGGGAGGTTATTTTTGTATGGTTTTTGTTCCTGTGTAAACGTGTGTGTGTGTTGTTATTTGGGGGATGATAGGGGTCACAGTCAGGTCATACTGATCCTCATGCGGACTATTACATGGCCATTTTGCTGATATACACTACCGCCTGTACAGTTTAATTTCTACGGGACCCTTTGCCATCACCATTTTTCTTTGTGTCGTCACCCTAACTCTAATATTAAGGTAGTGCAGAGGAATCTGGGGTAATACAAGGGCATCTTAGCCCTAATAAGGTAATGCAGGGGATCGTTGGATCCTGGGGTAAAAACGTGGATCTTGGGCTAATGCAGGTGGCGAACCACCTACAGGGAATTGTCCCATTCTGCCTTCATGGTGGAGCTCTAAATTATTTAGCTGTATTGATAACCATTTGAAACTTGTTCCAAGATCAGTCATTGTGTTGACTTTTTTATTGTTTTTCCAAAGTCAGATTTTTAAGATAAGTTGAAATGTTTGGTTTTCATAAGCCACGAAGAGGCAGTATTTATGGCAAAATAAAAAAAGGACATTCCCACTCTCAGATTTGTTTGTTTTGTCTTATTATTTTTTTTATTGATTTTTCCCTTTTGTGAAGATTTGAGACAGGTGGGTCAATAGACAGCTGAGGCCTGTGCACTTTATTAGGCGTCCCTTTACTTCTGCCGAGTAATTTGATTTGTAAGCCATATCAATTGTTAATGAGCTTACGCTTACTTCAAATCGCCAGATTTCCAAGAAATGAGCTAACGTTTTAGCCTCGCAGGAGATACAAATGAAGTATCAAGGACACCCCGGAAGTAGAAGTCCGAAAAATCTTAAAATTCTTAGGCCTGCACAATGCTTTAACATTGATGCAGAACCAGTGTTAAGTTTATCTTCATTTTCTTACAGAAGTGAGAACAGGCATGTAACTGTAAGGCTGGGCCCATGGTGACGCACCCTTGTGTGTGTGACGTCACCCGCTTTTCTAGCTCCAGCGTTCTCTGGTCAGGGTAGACGCGACATGGGGCGTGACCGTGATGTCACGGAGCTGGCTCACATGACCTGGCCGTTGCACCGTGGAATCAAATTTTACTGATTCCTCGCGCCCCCTTGTGCTGTCTCATGCATGGTCTATGGCTGCGATCATTGCCTTAAGGCACTGTGATCGCGCGCACGCCTCCGCCACCTTCTCCCCCACTATGGCCGCAGCCTTATTGACATGTAGCAAGCTGCTGTTCTGCACCCTAGGTGTCATTTAAAACCCCCCCAGAAAAAAACTGGTTGTATTTCATATTGAACTCTTCAAGAAAAGAGCAGAAGGAGCACAGCAGCATTATTCAACTCTTCAGAAAGGTTTTTCATGTCTAAAATATAGGGCAAGAGGTGGAACATGAATGAGGTATTTTATTGTGACTGGTGTATGGAGGAAGCGCTGGGCTTATCGGAGCTGTAGGTTGATCTGCTATTTGACCCCACATACGTTCTCAGATGTGCTGGTTTTAAATTAGTTTGGTAACCTGAATGGACTAAAATTTGTGTGCATTATGGAGGCCTGCTTTAAGAAGAACTCCAACTAGTTGCGCTGTTTACCTTTCTATCCAATTTATCCCCTCCACTGCTAGGGGTGTCTGTAACATTGCTTTGCAATGTGTTGCATGCCTACAGGCAATTCATGCATTAAATTAGTTAGTCGTTCTTGGTTCAAGCCCTTCAGTGCTAAAGAGAGAATGTTTGGTGAAATTGAGCCTTGCTTTGGGAACAGACATGTAACTCGTTTTGCAGACCTTTTACCCATTGTACTCTACATAAAGCTGTCTGTTCTCTAAATGTCACACCTGCTGCCAAGATTGTTTCGCTCCATTTCCTAAAATGCATCATAGCATATCCCATAAAAAACCCTCAATTTGCATGCTGCTGAGACAGAATATGGAACAAATAGTGTTTTTATTTCGGCTACAGAGCTCTGTCCCTTAACCACCCACACTGCTGCTGGCTGCATGCAAAAGTTATGTCTATTGGTCCTCTACAGCTGCAATGGGACACCAGCAGCATTTCCTGCAAAGGAGGGAATCGAAATACTGTTAATAGATTTGTTTTTAGAATGCAAATCAAACATTCAATACCTGCTGCAGGATCATTGCTACTGTGAAAGGAAGTCATTTCTCTAAATAGTAAGGTGGGCAGCCTGTCATACCTAGGTTGGTCAATAATATTACCCATGATAACGATATGAACACATTTAGTGTGATAATTATCTCGATAAATGTCTGCACGGTAGGAAAGACATTAACTTTTTGGAATACATTTAAACACACTTGATTTAGAGTTCAATATGTTTTTAAAATAAATAAATCGCCCATACTTTATCCTGTCCCTGAAATCAGAGATTGAGGTATGGATACTAAGAACGGTGACAAACAGGGATTATTTGTTGATGAATGGTGCAGTTTACATTCCTTTATGAAAGCCATAACCTCCTAAACGTCATGTCATCCCTAAGACATCAATTACTCCCATGACTGCGATACCACCATGATAAAGGAATGTTTTATTGTCAAGATATTACTATCATTTTCCCGTATTGCCCAAATAAAGTCCTACCTAGGACCGGAGTAAACTAAATGTAATGATGTGTTTTAATGTCTGGTACTACAGTAGGTGTTTGATTTATGTTGGCGGAGGTAGACACATTCGTCAAACACAAAATCAACAAGAGACTCTGGGTGAACATCTCCCTGCATGTTGAGTAGTTTACAAACAGTGTTGTCACAGAACAGATTAGAAGATGTTACAAATACTCCAAAGCATTTGGTTACTATGGAGACGCACGTTTTAAAACCTTTTTTTAAAAACGTATTCTTGTCTTGAGTGCCATGTCTGACAAATGTAATTGACAGCCATTTATATGAAAGGTCAGTCTCAAGGAGCATGCTCATTTGTTTTTTGTTTTTAAATGTTTGCTGTTTTTAATGTATTTAGTTTTAAGGTAAGTATATTATTTTATAAACAAGAGAAACCATTCCGATTGGCACGTTAATGAATATTGCTTGTGTTGGGTATATCTGCATAATCTTTACAGGGGCTGATATTTCACACAATCTGTAGTAATTTCTACTGCTTTTATTTTTGTTTAGTGTCAGTGATAGTACAATTTACACTTGGCAACATACAGCTTACATCATAGCAACGTGCATGTCCCATAGTTGATTTTTTGTAACATGATGCAATTTCAGATCCTTGGACAGCAACCATTGCAGAGCGGAAGGGAAGAGGCTTATAACGAATGATACCGTATGCATGTAATAGTCTGGAACATAAAACCGTATATTACATTAATAAAGGTTCACTTCATAATATGTAATGACAATTTCTGAGATTCCTTTGTCAATTTATTTTTTTTAACCTATTTGATTGTAAAAATGTAAGAGCCACCCCTGAAAGTGAGTGATGCATTAAGGCTATTATGAGCAAAATCAACACAAAATGAACTTGTTTTCATCTTGAGGCTCTTAACGTCCATATTATAAAGGCACGTTGTACCCAATTGTTGTCCCTTGTGTATCAGCCTTTCAGGCAGTGTCAATAGAAGATGTATCAAATTCACTTTTTACTGGTATCATAGAAACTCTGCCAAGTCTGCATCGTGTATATATAAAAATTTAAAAAACACAAATGTAGGCAGAAAATATTATAATGCACCACAGCAAACTTTTTTGGAGTGTATTCATCATCCCCACTTCCCCAGCATCTTTACTTTAAATAACTTTTTTTATTTGTAAAAGGACATTCATTGATTGTATGTTCATAACTGACTTTTAGTATAAATTGAAAATGCAACTAACATTAGTTGAGTGTAAGTACACCTCGAATCGGAGGGTGACTGTCTGGGTGTCTCGTTCATTAGATACTCTTTGGTATGCATTTTGCTCTGTTACTTTCATTATTGTTGTGACTATAAATGTGTGAACTTCCTAAGACTCTCCTTTTGATCGATCATTTGGTGCCGAAAGTTCTGCCGTAATGGCCAATTATTATAATTTTTTTAATAAGTTTGACCAAATTTAGGAAGTGAAAGTAATTGGAGATATAAAGCCCATTGACTTTTCAGCGCTCGTTAAATTTGCCATTGGCACCTGCATCGAACTGAGTTTTGCAGAATCGACATAGGTGATATTTGCCACGCTCAACTAAGCGCATGACAACTTTGCACAACTTGGTTGTGACAATATGTTATGGATGTGAGTGAATCGAAGTGTAGCTTAAAGCTGCAGTTCAGTCTTTTTAAAAAAAAAAATTTAATTTATTTTTTTACTTCAATAGTTTCATGTGTGCAATCTCTAATTACCTAAAGAACTGTATAACTGCAGGTCAATTCGTTCTCCATGTATTAATAGGCGAAATTTGGTGACATAATTAGAGCTGGCATATGTTTTTATTTGCTTCTGTCAGTCAATGGAAGCTCATGAATATTCATGAGCACTCCTGCACTGACATGTGCTAGAGGGAGGGCAGGGCTGACAAAGGGGTGTGCCAGGGCTTGTGACAGGACATGAAGGGGCTGTGCGTTAGCAAATGGTTGTTAAAATAGAATACAAGAAAATTGGTCTTTCAAAGTTGTTTTTTTAAAAACAGAAAATGCTAAAAGTATTTTTTCTTACTACAGAACTGATTTATTAAAAATAACACACATGCAGGATATTGACTGAACTGTAGCTTTAATATATAACAAATGCTAAACTGCTTGAACTACAGTAGTATCTCCTGCATTTAATATTCCAGTTTCTGAAGTTAAATACATAATAGCTGGCCATCTTTCTGTTCCTTATTGTTTATAATTCAAACATTTGACACCCAAAGCTATTTATTTTCTAAAGAACGGTCTTGGTTTTTAACATTCCTTGCTTGCTTTAGTTTAATGATTTACATGTTTAGCTTTAAATACACAAGGGAGGGGATAGCGCACACTGTGACTTTATTGCAGCTAATTTCTCAGGGATTCCCATGGTAAGGTTCCCTCCTCCAGGCAAATGTTTACTTGTAATGTAGAGCAGGTATCCACACCACACAACTTCTTCCAATAGTAAGTAAGCCCTCTCTTATTAATATATCATAAAACTTGAACAATAATACACAAAAGGCCTGATGATGGATTAATAGAGACATTTACATTGGTTTGTATGCCATGTGTAAGTATTGTTGAATACAATATTATTTAGACTAAGCATTTGTTGCACATTTTCTGTCTTTCGTCCCACAAATATTTAAATCTTTAGCTTAAACCAATGACAAATACTGCCTATGTAAAACCTAACATTTGTGATGCTACGTTCAAAGCGGGAGATAGGTGGTACAGTACTTTTATCTAAGCTTCCATTAACATGTACAGTACAGCACTTTGTTATTTGGAAGGAGCTTGGTAATGTACACGCTGTGTCACTGTAAACATGTGACTGTGCTGATCAAGCTCTTGGCTATATCTACATGACTGAGAAGATGCAAACTATGTTCTCACTATTCAGAAGGTGCATTCTTGTCTTACCGTTTGTAACAATTACCAATCAAACTAATAAAAAAAATGTATTTATTTTCTATTATTGGAGATGTGTAAAATATACATTTTAAATGAAGTTTTCTGCTTTTTTCCTATTTACAATTTTTTCCTCTGCCCACGCTCCCCATTTTTGTTTTACATGTATAGGAATTATAACCTCCATGAAGTACTGGTGGCACCTGCTCCAGTAGGTATATCGGGAAGCAGGGGTCCACAGAGCTGAAAATAATGTGGGTTAGATCTGGAGGCCCACTACTTTCTATACATACTTATTTTTTTGTATGGTGCCTGGAAGGAACTGCTCCTTTTAGGGGGTTTCTCTCCTTTCCTAGTTACATGTAAAAGGGAAGGTAATGTCTTGCCTAACTGTGACATCACACACATAATGGAGCAGCTAATGGAAGTAAAAATTCTCACAAGTTTCAGCATGCTATGATTACCAACAAATATAGTTACTTAATTACTTAAGGTTACCAATTGACATCTGATTTTAGAAAGTCAACAATCAATTAGGTTTAACCTTTTAAATGAAAATTCATGGTCATTGGTTCATTTTGGTGATATTTCTACAAGGTAATCTGGGTTTTAAAAATGCCTGCCTTTATATTTTTCTTTCTACAACCACTAGACCCCAAGAAATTCTGATGATCCATAGTGCTACAATTCCTTTGGTCCTGAAAATGAAATGCTTTATGAGCTTCATGTTACATTGCATCAATACCAACTACCATGTTACTTATGAATGAGTATCACATTTTGTTAATAGTTGCCCTCAAATGATGCATTAATTGTACTTGTCCTTGGAAAAACAAATGTTTATCTGAATATGTATGTAATCCCACATATTGGGTTTGGGTACGCACCTTGCTACTCTATGAAAGTGCAGGAGACTTGCCCAGCGTTAATGGTGCATTTTACTGTGGGACTCCCTCCTTGAAAATAGACAAGCTGCATCACATAAGTAGAAAATATACTGAATGCACTCCTTGCACAAGTTAAATGTTTTACCAAGAAAGATCAGGTCTGCGTTATGCTAGGTATATCAACAGCTTCATAAAAGCCACAGTGCGTTTTGGAGAATCGCCAGTAGATTTCAGTGTTCATCAAAAAATGATTTTTTCTGGTAATATGAATTATGTAGATATAGGAATGTGAGCAGGACACACATCAAATTAAGTCACTATTTAAACATCATGGGTATTCTCATCCTGGCCAGGTTGTTTTTCTTTTCCTATGCCTCTTTTGGAGTATGTATATTACATGTGTACTGTTGATTACATACTTCATATCAAGTCTAGGAGGCTAAACATGATGGTGAAATAAATGGTGATTAATGAAGCAGTCCAATGATTAGCTTTTTTTTTTTTTTTTTTTTTTTTAAGTGGGCATGAAGCAAAGGGATCTCTGCAGCAGAATTGTGTTACTTTTGTCCCCTGCTTCCCGAGACACTTCTGTAGGGCGTGCCGGTATCTCTTCAGTGTAAACGTCCCGATCACGTGGGCCAATATGGAGCGGCACTGCATGACGTCACAGCTTCCTATTGGTCCGTGGGACATGTAAATATGCTATTATGAACACTCAGTTAGGCTAGCAGGCGCTGCTACCGGCACTCCCTGCGGGGTCTGTATAATGATCCTCAGAACTGAAATCGACACGGTTCAGCTCCAGAGACCCCCTGCTTCAAATATATCTCCTGGAAAAAAAGCCGTACTTGGACTGCTCTTTAAAGTGGGACGTCACCTTTTTATTGAATCATTTCGTATGTGATGTAATGATGGTGATCCCTGGAAGCTGTCATTAATCTGGGAGAAAGGAGTTCTGTAAACCAACCTGATTAGTTTGAGCTGCTCTGTTGGACTAACTGGTTGGTTTAATCCCATGCATGTATTACTTACTCTTCAATAGTCTTTCTCTTCCGCAGCATTGTGTTTTGCAGGGTCTTTTATTTGAGTAAATCAGCACTCCTCTTACTGCTAGTAGCATAGAGAATACCACAGTAGCTTAGGTGACGATAAGTATACAACAAACACAAGATCAACACAAAGTGGTTCATTTAGCAAATCTGACATTAATTCTTTTTAATCCCATCAGTGCCTACCTTCTGCGTAGCTACACAAATGTTCTATAGGCCGTGATTATAGTGGGTGCGCGCGCGCGCCTGTCGCCAAAGCGATGTGTGCACTGGAGGCGTGGCTGTGACGTCACCTGGCTGGTTCGCCCTCATTGGCTGATCCGCTCACCAGGCGCGCCAGTCGCATGAAAAGTAAAAATAATTTGTCTTTAAAAAAAAATCTGCCGCGTGTTCGCTCTTCGCTCGCGAGGCCTCATAGCGGTCCTGCATTTTATTCGCATCTCGCTCACTAATCGCGGCCTAATTTTCGGTATATATATGGAAGTATCATTCCTGTGATCTGCTTCATATGTAGCCTACCTATGATATATTGTTTTTTACAGTGCAAGTTGAACTTTTCATTGGTAGCTGACTTGTGTTCATTGCATATCATGTGAACAAAATGTGTGTTTTTAAAAAAAAAAATTTTTAATTTATGTTCTTAATATTGTCCTTGATTTATCTAGCAAGTCCATTCATTTCATTAAAATGAATCCTAAATATGATTGTTCAGTGACCCTTGATTATACTAGTAGGCCTAAATATGTATAGGTTTACACACTTTTTTTGGCTAATACGTACCCCAAATTAGCAAGACATTTCACATCTGAAATGTTTAGCCTGAATGTTCAAGGTGCATATATTTATTAACAAGGCAAAACTACGCCCAGCCGAAAAATACTCCCACAAAAGTATATTATCATCTGAAAGTACAAGTTGTAAGGAATTCATACATGGGTAGCATGTCTTTCCCTTCAATAAGCTGTGGCCGTAATCTTAAACACAATGTAAATTTGAGAAAAATATCAAGGCCACGAACATCAAGCTTTGCATCACAATGTCACAATATATTCGTTGTGATCTTGCATATAAATTGTTACCAAATATATCTATATGTCGTATGTATCGCATATATCTGTACTGTATACAGCTGCAAGAAACGAGCCCAAAATTTGGAAGACTGCGTAATGGTCTGAAGGCGTGTATTTTTCATGGCTGAATGCAAAAGGTCTCGTCATTAGTGGCAAAGCATAACTACCCACTAGCATAAACAATACCCCCATAAGTCTATCTTTTGAGGGAACACCACGAGCTATTGAAACATGGGTAATGTTTGCCCCAAAAAAATTCCAGCCAGGAATCTTTGTTGAAAACAGTGGTCTTGATATTTTTCTCATCTTTCCACTGATTTGAGCTGTTGACATACTGGGCAAGACCAAACATTTTTATAGCATAAAAAATACCCGCACTAAAGTGTATTTTTTTTGAAACTACACACACAATGAAGTACAGATGTGTGTTTTGTCATTCCCCACAAACATATATTGTCAGGAACTACACCTTCATTACCAAGGTAGTTGTACTCTACGGGGCCGTTGTGCTATGAATTTACGTTGGGGTGGTGCTGCATTTTGATGCCCCCCACCAAGCATGGTTTATCCCTACAAATAAAGTGTTAATGTTAATTGACACAGGATGCTACCAACGTCACACAAGGCTTGATTTGTATTTGTAGGAATAAAGTGTTCCTGTGGGATCTTGTGAAATTAAACGGTTTAATATGTATATGCAACATGTGTTTTTTCTTTAGTTCATTTTCATAAAGACCGCTCATTAACAATTTTACTCTGACAAATTTTAGATGAAGCCATGACTGACAGGGACGCTGTTCTCTATAAATGAATGGGACTCACTTGTGGGGAAAAAATTGTCTAGGTGCATTTGTCACCATGATCTATCCCCCCCCCCCCCCAACACCAAAGAAATATAGATCTAACTTTTTCAGTTTGTGTGCGTGCTTCCAAAAAATAAAAGCAGTGCACACAGCCCCCAGCTTAAGAGGGGCTGGGGATCCCCAGTTAATCATTGGGTTACCCTCAGATGTATGTACTTCTGATCATCACAATGAGTTACGATGGAGTAATCCTCCTCTCCTACAGCACATAGCATGGTTAGAACAGTGGGAGGGGGGGCAGCTTAGTTGAGCCCCCCCCCCCCCCCCTTCATGTCAAACCAGAGATTGATCCTGTGTTGCCACTCTCTCACTTTGTGCAGTGGGGAGGGGGCACGCTCCATGATTACCCCTTTTGATCATGGAAAATAAACCCTAAAATCACGTGTGTGTGTGTGTGTGTGTGTGTGTGTGTATATGTATGTGCCTCCCACTTCTGCTTTCCCCTCATCTTCTCCCCCCTGTAAACTCTGATCTACACTCTGCCCACCTCTCACACGGGTGACAGACGGAGCCCCAGGGGAGACCACAAAGGAGGCTGCTCTCCAAGCCGCTCCACTCAAAGCCAACAATCACCCCCTTGGCCTGACCTTGGCCATGCAAGCGGTAAAGAGCACGTGAAGGGGGTATTAAAAGGGACAAAAAAAAGTTTGAAGTATTTTTTTTTTTTTAAGCCACAAGGGGTTAATTTTTGAATAGAGAATCCATGACCTTCCGATTACCGTCAGCCCCCCCTCCCACGCCATTAAGCCACATGGGGATGGGGGGGGGGGAGTTGGCGTGCAAGGGAGAGGAAGGACCCTCCATTCAGATTTTTATTTGAAATAACCCAGATCAGAGTAATCTGTGTTTTGATCTCATCTACACTTTGAAGTATGGATTAGATGCTCCAACTGGCAGGAGCTGATTTAAAGTCCTGCCAGCTGGAGCAGGGGAGGAAGAAATAAAGGAGGTACACCGTATGTCATAAGGGCCTCCAGAGTGCTGGCTTTTATGACATACGTTGTACATCCAAGGGCATTGAAGGGGTTATACCAGTCCTCGCCCTGTAGTCTTTTAATATAAGACCTTTTATAGTAGCCATTTTCCATGACATAGCACTTATGTAGCAGTCAATGGAGCCATTTAGAATGTGCCAGTGCATTGTCACCCACAATGTTAACATGTTCCAGCTCTGGCCATTGACTGAAGATCATTTTCTTAGAATGTATTGGCCGATGCTAGGACAAGGAACGCATGTACATTGTCAGCAAGTATTGGAAATATGTCAAATCTAAAGTGCAGTGGTATTAGTTACATTAAAAAAAAAAAGAAAACTGCTTAACACACAGCATAATTTTCTTTCTTTATGGATTCACCACTCATACTTTAAAGCTGAGATGCGTAGTTAGTAAACCATTACATGGTTCAGCAGACTGATGATTCAACTGCAGTATCAATGTAGATTAAAGGTACAATCACTCCTTGTTTTTTTAATTTTATTTGCCTTTTTATATTTTTGGCACATACATTGTGCAATTCTTGTGTTTTGTGTGTGTGTTTTGGAGTGATAAAGATCTATGTAGAAACACAATAGGCAATAAACGTAATTATATCTTAAGGTAACTACAGTGCTGACCTTGGCATCTGCAAAATTCAATCCCTCAGATCAGAACGTTTTGAGTAACCTAAAAACCACATTGTATTGATCACAAATAAAAAGGATTAACTATTCGTCAATGAACATAATTATATGCACAAGTTTGGCAAAAAGTTGGTCAAGTTGCTCACAATTTGTTAGCAACCTTTGAAACTCAAACAGGTTCCCTCTTAAAAAGATAAATTCAACAATAGTAATACAAATAGTCTATATTGGGAAAGTTTTGAAAAAGTTAAATGGCTGACTATTAAAGAACGACAGAATAGATCCTGATTAAAAAGATGCCTTTAAAAAAAAGAAATGTAAATGCTGCAAATCCAAAAAGTTTATTTTTATTTTTTGTTTTTTGTCGTCTGACCACAAAACCTTTTTTCCACGTTTGCAGTATCTATATGTTTTTTCGCAAACTCAATAGACCATATTGGTCTAAATTTCAAACGTTACGTCTGGCACAAGCCCAACACTGCACATCACCCTGTTAACACCATCCAGCTGTTAAGCCTGGTGGTGGCAACATCATGTTATGGCGATGCTTCTCTTCAGCAGGGACTGGGGACGTTGTTAGGATAGAGGGGAGAATGAATGGTGCAAAGTAAAGGTGAATCCTTAAGGAAAACCTGTTTGTTATCCAAGACTGATACTGGGGGGGAAATTCACATTTCAGCAGGACAATGACCCGAAGCACAAAGCCACACTGGAGTGGTTGAACAAGAAAATAATTCTGGCCCTGAGTGGTGGCTCTGTCAAAGTCCTGACTTGAATCCAATCGAACATTTATGACGAGACTTGAAGATTGCAATCTATCGATAGTCCCCAACAAACTTCTCAGAGCAGGATGAATTTCCTGTGAAGAGTGGGCAAAAAGTCACCATCCTACTGTGCAAAGCTAGTAGACACTGATCCAAAAAGACTCATAGCAGTAATTGCTGCAAAAAGTGCTTCAACTAAGGGCTGAATACTTTCGCAAACCAGTACATTTCTTTTGCTGACTTTTAACATCCTCCTGATCTAACAGTTCCCTTTAACCGCTATAGCTTTGTAGCATTGAATAAAAAAAAGTTCGTTTGAAAAACTGCATTCATTTGTAATTCAATAAAATGTGACATTGGTAGGTTGTGAATACTTCTGCAAACCAATATACCCTTTTTCATTGCCAAGATAAGCACCACCTTTGGGCAGATGTCACAATTGACCTAGGTGCACTACATAACCTACATCAATAGGAGTAAATTTGTTTTAATTTCCCTTAGATGCAGCGCAATTTCGGCATAGAGGTTTACGAGTCAGCCTCTTTGTAGCATTTCCTGTAAATATCCAGCCAGTTACTGACGCTCTGTAAGCCCACAATAATACCAACTCTGTTTAATAAGTTTCTTCCATGTACTTGTCTGCTACTGTATTTACTGAAGTTTTTATTATTAGTATGTCGTAGTAATCTGGTATATAAAAATGCAAAACCTAATTCAGACTATGGTCTTAAAAAAAAAAAAAATCTGCTGTCAGCTGCCATTGTTTGACTACAGATAGCACAGATAACACAGGTAAAACTAATCGAATTACACCTCCCATTTTCTTGAATAAAAGAAGTGGTCACTGTCGTCGAGCGCAAGAAAACGTTCTGCAGTTTAGGAAGCAGAGCTATCAATCAGCACTTTGCTTGTCAGTCGCAGCACACCGTTTCTACCGCCGCGCAATGCAAAGCACTGAGTATTAATTTTTTTTATACAAATTGTGGATCCACATTTTGTTGTTTTTTCTCTGAGCACTTAAACTGGACCCTGGTTCTGTGACTCTATATGGTATAGGAGCACTCATGACACTAGTTCAGGGGTGAGCAAATCTTTTATGCTGAGCCCCCCTTTTCATCCAAGAAATTTCTTGGGCCCCCCCCTTGCCTGATGTAATCAAAATCCCATGAAAAAAAAAACCTTTATTAAACGGTATACAATGTAAATACCAATATGTCTAAATACCTACATATTTCAACTACGCTTGCATAATTGGGCTGCGTCCACGCTGCCGCTGAGAGCGGTGACATCACCAACTCTCCAAGCATCAGCACAGGGTTTTCTGCATAATTTTGTAAGCATGAGTGGGGTGGCTATGTGTGTGTGTGTGTGTGTGTGTGTGTGTGTGCGTGTGTGCGCGTGTGCGCGCGCGCATTGACTGCCGCTGAGCACGCTTCAAAGTAAATTTTGTTTGTCTCCCCAAGCGCTAAGCTTGGGAGAGTGTACGTGCACAAAGGCAATCCTTTGGGGGGAAGGGGGGGGATTCATCCACCTTTTTCCTACCTCCCTTCCCTCTCTCCCCCCTTCTTTTTTCTTTTTTTTCCTTCTCCCATTTGCCCTTTTATTCTCCCTGCTCTTTAGATTGGGGACAGCAATGTCATCCACACTTCTACCTACAGTATTATGTATTTATTTTTTCCGTTTTCAATGTTGTGTGTTCACTTTTTTAAATTATTTCTATACATTCATAGTATGATTGATATAGTGGCAGCCTACCCTTTCACTTGCAGAGGATCGCAGTGAAGCAGGTTGCCAGCGGAGGAGAGCAGGACCACAGTGCTATTGCAGGGCAGACACCGGAAGGAGGGGCGTTTGACATCACAGCGCTGGGGCGTGCTCCTCCCCCCTACCTCCGAAGTCCCCGCGCTTGCAAACACACACCTTCTTAGGCTGCCCACCCGCGCACATGTTTTTCGCCCGTCCGCGCACACCAGGTTTCACCGCACGCCGCCTGCGCCCCCCTAAATAATCTTGCGCCCCCCTAAATAATCTTGCGCCCCCCTAAATAATCTTGCGCCCCCCTAAATAATCTTGCGCCCCCCTAAATAATCTTGCGCCCCCCTAAATAATCTTGCGCCCCCCTAAATAATCTTGCGCCCCCTAAATAATCTTGCGCCCCCCTAAATAATCTTGCGCCCCCCTAAATAATCTTGCTCCCCCCTAAATAATCTTGCGCCCCCCCTAAATAATCTTGCGCCCCCCCTAAATAATCTTGCTCCCCCCTAAATAATCTTGCGCCCCCCTAAATAATATTGCGCCACCCAGTTTGCGCACCGCTGCGTTCAATCACAACACACACAATCACGACACAGCACACATACTCAATCACATCACACAGACAGAAAGACACACTAAATCACAACACACTTGTATCACAACACACACACAACACACAATCACAACAGACACAACACGATCATAACAGTAACACATTCACCTAGGGGAGGGGGGGGGGAATACTAAGCATGCTCCGGTCCCCTGTGTGCTGCTGCAAACTGGGGCGGGGAAACAGACACGAGGAGGAGGTGCTGTCTGTGTGCAGTGAAGGCCCCGCCCCCGCAGCAAGCAGAGAGCACAGAGAAGCAAGCAGCACGGAGCTTGAGCTTGTTCAACCGCCCACAGCGTCAGCCGACCCACCCGCACACATCTTCTTGGCCGCCTGCGCACATGAGGTTTCGCCGCCTGCGCCCACCCTAAATAATCTTGCGCCCCCCAGTTTGCGCATCGCTGCTGTAATTTACTTTGCCACCGGTGCACGACCAGCGATATCCTCACGGCAAAGGGGATCCGCATAATCCATATATCGGAGATGAAGGCACTCCAGCGGTCTATTACAAAAATACTATTTATTAAGGGATAATTTTGAAGTATTTTTTGTTTTGACAACGAGTGCCTTCATCTTTGTGTTGCATAAATATATGTATACACACACTTGTGCGTCTGTAAATTTAAAGGGAAGCGGTGTCTAGGACTGTAATTCTGTTCTGTTCAGTCTCAAATTCGTAAATGATATGACCACAAATCATAAGCCTGACTCCCAATGAGAAAATAATCTCTATTTTATTGTAAAATGTTTCATATTGTTTTTGTATTCATGTTTTTAAAAAAGTTGTACAATGTTACTTTTATGTCTGAAGCACTTATTCCAATGATCTGTTATTTATATGATTGTCATGTGTATTACTGCTGTGAAGCGCTATGTACATTAATGGCGCTATATAAATAAATACATACATCTACCACTAGTGACCTAGTTAAAGCCCTTTGGTTACACACAGGCTGAAACCATTTAACTAATTTTGTGACCTTTCAAATGATTAATTTGCACCTGATCTGATTTAAGGGTGCGGTAGCAAAGAGGTTGAATACTTATGCAACTGAAATTATTTTTTCCTCTTTATATTCTATATTCATTTTACAACGATCACTTTGGTGCAGTATTTGTAGATTCTACATGTAAAGTCTAATTTTCAGGTGGCAACATTATGTGAAACATTTTGCAGGGGGTTTAATACTTTTGCAAACTACACTCTCGCACCCCTAGTTCCTTTTCTCTAAACCAGGGGTGCGCAAACGTTTCCAGCTCCGCCCCCCCTGCTTGCTCTCTCCCCCCGTGCTTGGGCCCCCCATACCTGTTCACCGCAGTCTTCAGTCATGTGACGTTGCGTTGCCATGGCAACACGGCGTCATTTGAGACAAGGTAAGGGACTTGGAGGCCTGGCATTTAATTTAAATGCTTTGAGGAAGAGCGCAGTGCCTCTAACTGCCGCGCCCATCCCAGAAAATTTTGCGCCCCCCAGTTTGTGCACCCCTGCTCTAAACTACAAATCGCACCCCCCTCCTCCTTTCTGAATGGTGGTGAAACCAGATCTTCTTGGGCTTTGTGGTAATGTAATTAGCCAAAGAGAGAGGAGCCAACTAATTACTTGGATTCCATATTGGAGTCTTGAGGAGCATCGGAGCTGTACTACCCCCAAGCTGCAGAAGGTAGGGGAGTACTAGGAGTAAGTTTATAAACATCCTTAGAGCTAGACACATGCCACTTTTTTAGAACATTTATAAATGTCCTAAGCGCAGTCGTACTATTCTTGACTTTGGGGAACCTCTGATCCCCAAGATCTCTACTTGTGCTGGTAAAGTCCATAGCTTGGTGCGGCGGTCATCCAATGGAAAGCTACCATGTCATGCTCTGAAGACCTCTTTCTTTTAGCTCGTGTTAGTAATGCTTGGATAGCAGTCATATTGATTTCCAAAAACATTGCCACTAAAAATAAGTAAATCTCAGTAACTTCAGCAGCTTCCAGAGCTTAAAAAAAGTGAGGTTCATCGCCGGTGGGTCTTCTGGTTCTAAAAAAAAGAAGTTGAGCAGGAGGGATTACTGCTTAAACCTAGAGTGCTGTATGACCTAGCTAGCAGATCATGAGGCTTGTTGCTTAGGTACTACAGATTGCATTCTGAAAGCGATTTAACCAGATGGGGAGCAGGAGAGACCACTCCCCTTCCCTACACATCAATGACACTATATACTGTATCTCCAAAAAAATTTTATTTATTTTTTTTTACAAATTTTTGACCCACATTTGTTTTGTATATATAATTTTTATATATTTTTCAAGACTTGTGTTTTTCTTTTGGCGTAAGATGCCAATTGTGTAGTAAATTGATGCCTAATTGTATTTGTTGTAAGATAGCTATTATGCATGGTATGGTTAAAAAGAAAATCATCAATTCTTTCATTTGCAAGTCACTTTGTATGTGTGTGCATTTGTAGCCGTGCTAGGTTAATGAAGTATTCTTGTAGATATTCCTCCTGGAGTTTACACTTTGTGTTAAGTATCTGTTTAAGTGAGAATGTCTGGGTTATATTTTCTTCTATTAAACTGTTGATTGTAAGTATGTACACGCAAATATTGTAATCACTTAACTGGTGGACTAGAGAAGACGCTGTGGACTTTCTAGCAGCCTGAGCCCCCCTGGTAATCCTGGTTCCTGAGATACTGATTAAGTAAAAGAAAGCGAGAGAAAAGGGGCGGGGGGTCAAAATTGGGCTACTGCTTTAATCTGACGTTTCAACTTTTGCCACATATAGTTTGTGGAGATTTAGAGCAAGGGCGTGCAAACGGGGGGGTGGGGGGCGCGGCACTTAGAGGCCCCGCGCTCTTCCCCCAAGCATTTAAATTAAATACACGGGTGCACGAGGCCTCTGTATGTCACTTACCTTGTCTCCGGCGGCTCATGGCGATGCGTTACCCTGGCAACGCGGCATCAAATGATGCCGTGGGTCACATGATGGTAGAAAACGCTGGATAAAAGGTAAAGGAGGGAGGCAGAAAGTTTGCGTACCCCTAATTTGGAGCACCTCACACATATATACGCATTACATATTCTCATTGCAGAACACTATAATTAAAAGTAACATAGCTTGATGTATGTTTGAGTGTTTGAAGAGACATTTGAAATTATGGATTTTATGACACATGGGTAAGCCCAAATACTTACTTTATTAAATACTAGCTGAGAGACCCGGCGTTGCCCGGGATTAAAATTTCCCGCTCCCTCCTCTCTCCACTCCCCCTGTCTCTTTCTACGCTCCCCCTCCGCTCTGCCCCCCCCCCCTCTGCGCAGGTCTGGTCCCCCCCCCTGTGCAGCACACAGTGTCACATACACAGTGAGACAAACACAGTGTCACACACCCGCTGTCACACAGTGTCACACACACACGCTGTCGCACGCGCACGCACCGTGTCACGCATGCACAGTGTCACGCATGCACCGTTTCACGCACAAGGAGGGGGGGGTAGGGAGAGTGGAACGTCCGGCGATCCGAACAGGTGGCTCCCCACCTCCCGCCAGCCGTGACTGCGCACCACCACCCCACCCCCCAGCGCCCATCTCTCTCCCCACGCGGGCAAGCAAGGGAGCGCCATGGGGAAGGGGACCAGAGGGAAGTGCATGTCCTGCGCGGCTGCCACTGTCCTGTTTCCCCCCCCCCCCCCCCGCTGTCATGTCCCGCAGCGTGCGGTGGGTCAGTGCGGGTGGGGGGGGGGGGGGGGTTGTTTTCGCGCTCACCTCTGTCCCCATCCTGCATGACCCCCTGACAGTGTGCTATATGGGTCTCCCTGTACCCCGCCTCTCATACCTGCTGGACCCCCTGATGCTGTGCTTTGAGGGAGACAGCACAGACACTACCTGCATGCTGCTGCTGGCCGGGGCTCGGGTGAGCCTGGTGGATTCCCTGGGACACGACGCTTTGCACTACAGCAAAACCACGGGGAACAGCCATGTGCATCGCGTCCTGCAGAGCGTTGCACAGCCAAGGGAGTTGAGCTGCGGGTGGGGGCGGGCGGGTGATGGGGGGGGAGGCGGCAGGGAGGTGAGCTGCGGGTGATGGGGGGGGGGAGCCGGCGGGTAGGTGAGCTGCGGGTGAGGGGGGGGGGTCATGGAGGGAGCCGGCTGGGAGGTGAGCTGGGGGGGTGATGGGTGGGGGGGAAAAGCGGGGGGGGAGGGAGCCGGCGGTCCGGGCCGCTGGGTGAAGAGGACAGTGGCCGGGTGGTTGTGCGTGTGTGGCAGTTAGGTGAGGGGGAAGGTGAGCTGCGGGTGAGGAGGAGAAGAGAGTGGCAGTTGGGTGACATCATAGAGCCATGCAGGATAATGAGAGGCGGGCGGGGCAGGGATACGGACCAATCTGATTGGCCAGAGGCTGAGTGACACACCCACGGACCAATCACATTCACCATATCTAGTAACAATCTCACAAAATTCAATTTTATATATATAGATCTGAGGTGCAATTCATATCTTACTATGTTATAAGACTTGATCTTGATACTTCATCAGTGGAAACTATGCCTGACTTATTCTGGGATTGCAGTTGAAGTGATTAATCACAGATTTTCAGAGCACCATTGCCTGTTACTGATTACGGAGTGCCACAACCTAATCATAAAAAAAAAAAACTTGTGGACATTTCTTCGTGATATCTGTGTATTCATATGATCAAGCATTTGGGTACATACAGAATTCATTTAAAGTAATATGTTGGTAATCTTGATAATCAAATACTTAAACCACCTCTCCTCAAATCCCTAGACTGGCTCCAATAAATCCTATGTTTCTTTCAAATGGCGTCTCTATAAAAGCTTTATAGACTTGTGTTTTTCTCTCTGGGTCCGATTCAATATGTTCTCGGGAGCATACTGAATAAGGCCCTATTTCTCTAAATCTGTCCCTCTGTGGGGTTATTTATTAAACTGTGTTAGTGCTGTTTGTATTATTGCCCAACAGAAAACAGCAATTTCAGTGCAGGTGTAAGTGGTGTAAGGGCAACAATTGGTACCTTTAGAAATACGATCTCCTGTATCTAGGCTTTGATGCACTCCACTCCAGGTGTTCAGTGTGATGATTAAATGTAAAGACAAAAGGACATATCCATGGTGCAGATCAATGATAAGGTAGGTATTTATATTCGTGATAAAAATGCGTACTTACAATAAAATAAATTTAAAACAGCATGTATCACAATATCTGTGAAGGAAGAGAGGATATGGTACCGCCGTCGCTCACCCCGCCGCCTCCGTTTGGTGCGTTGTAACAACTCCCCCGCCTGTGGCTGGATGCTGCGTGGTCACTCGCTGCACTGCAACAGCTCGATTCCCCTGCGGTCTCCAGGGTGTGACGTCACTTCCGGTAGGGCTTCTGGGATCGGCGCTCGCTCGGCACAAGTCCTCACCTTCTCTCGTCCCCTGGGTGGCACTCCTCTACGCGTTTCACCACTAAGAGTGTATGGCTTCGTCAGGAGTATCATACCCCGCAGGGGAATCAAGCTGTTGCAGTGCAACGAGTGACCACGCAGCATCCAGCCACAGGCGGGGGAGTTGTTACAACGCACCAAACGGAGGCGGCGGGGTGAGCGACGGCGGTACCATATCCTCTCTTCCTTCACAGATATTGTGATACATGCTGTTTTAAATTTATTTTATTGTAAGTGCGCATTTTTATCACGAATATAAATACCTACCTTTATATCATTGATCTGCACCATGGATATGTCCTTTTGTCTTTACATTTAATCATCGTACTGAACACCTGGAGTGGAGTGCATCAAAGCCTAGATACAGGAGATCGTATTTCTAAAGATACCAATTGTTGCCCCTACACCACTTACATCTAGTAAGTAGGCCACACTCAAGAGCCAAGATTTCTGTGAAATTATTTACTCATACCGATACATCTGCACTGAGATTGCTGTTTTCTGTTGTTTTTTCCGTATGCTCCCGCTGGGCTGCAAGACAATCGTTTCTACTTTCTGGGGACCAGTGAAGACAGTCCCCACCAGAGGGTCCGAGCAGGGAGTTGCAAAAATTTATTTTTATTCGCATGCCATTTGGCTAATTTATTATTATGTTTAAATCACTTTTCACAATAATTGATTGGATTTGTTATATGTCACTTTAGTATTTAGTGAGCACAAACAGTGTTTAGCGCCTTTTTGTCACAACTGTATTATTGCACAGAAATTCTTCTTTTCAGTGGGCACTGTGGCAGTGTAATTAACAACCCCTTATATCAGTAATCTCACGCAATACTCATGGAAACAATGAGCTCTGCACAAGCATGCCTGGTGTCAATTCCATCTTTACTGCACCTGTTTCTTGGTCTCATCTGAAAGCCGTCTCTGCATCAGCCTTCGATCCCTGGAATACATTACCAACATATATTCACCACGCTTTTACTCTATCTGCAGAACTCCTCTAAATACCTCCTAAAAAAACCCTTTAGGTACAACTTCCACTAATGTTTGTAACCTCTTACAAGTCTCTTGCGTTTTTTCAGTCACAAAATGAACACTCAAATCTCCTGTCATGCGGTCCAGTGGGGTGCCACAAAGTAATTTGTCACGTACGACACCCAGCTAGCACGCGGCCTGCATACGGGACAAGGGTTAATGCTGGCGCTGGCAAGCACTCCCACTTTTCACCTCCGCAAAGTTCCGTCAAATGGACAATATCTCCTCTACAGAATCAAGGGTTAATATACAGCTCACAAACTGCCCTACTCTTCACCTTTGAAAGGTCCCTGTTTATTATAGAAAAATCGATGTGGCTTCCTATTTGGACATTTAAATCCCAGTGCAAAACTGGGATTTTATGCAAGTACAGTACCTTCACAAGTTATTATATCGGGAACTGGTGGGTCCCCGGAGAGTAAAATAGTGCGGTTGTATTCCGCTAGCCCCCTTATTCCCATACGGTGTTAAAAAAAGATGTAAAAGGCCTTAAATAAGATTTCCTCTAAATTATATATTAATGTAGTATTTTACATAATGTTTGTATTTTTTGGATGCATGTGTACATGCAAATGCATTTAATCCATTATTCACCCTTTTTTAATTCCTGTAATTTCTCTCATTCTTATTACTTTACCCTTTTCACATTACACTAAATATGTAAACTTCAACACCATCCAGTCGAGAGATATTGTATATTATGTTTGTAGCCAGTGTTCAGTGGGTTGGAAGTCACTCTTGGTTGTAATTCAAACCATTTATTAATGTAATTGACTGCCTTTAAAAGCAATATTTTCACTTTTCCTGATTTTATAAGTAAGTTTTCTTTTAGCGGGGTCCATGATCAGAAAGAAAGAAATATTCCCTGAACTATACTTGAACTTGTGCATAGACATAACACAAATAAAGCTAAAATGAGGTAAACCATTTTCTAGTTGCAGTTTTCAACTACCTTATAAATATATTTGTAAATACCATGTTTGCCAGTCGCTGCCACCACCCAGGAGATATCAAGATTCACTTGCAGTCTTTGGTCCCTGTTTAGATACACACGCGCGCACACACGCGCACACACACGCACACACGCACACACACGCAAAATGTCTGAAAATGTAATCAATCACTCTCATGCAAAGTTCAATCAGAACCCAAAGTTATTACTTTTTAAATTTTAGATTTCATTTACCAAAATAGTACAGTGCTTGGGTTACAGAAAAAGATTACAAAAACACAGTACAATAAATGCGTGCAGTCTCTTAAAATAAAAGCAGTTAAATCGATCTAATTACGTTACGTGTCCTTGACCACCACCCCTTTTATTAATCTGCAGCCAGTGACATTTTAATGGCTAGTGGAGAGAAAAAAAGAACTTTATTTGCAACCAAAAGCTACTTGAATATTTGAAATACTTCATAACTTAATTCCTGTAATATATAGAAGAACGCCATTCATGCTTGCATCTGTATACTTCAAATACACTTAGATCTGATACAGTTTATTGCTGTTTGAGTGACAAATGGATATCTGTTCCCTTACCCTCTCTCAATCGTAAATCATTATTGGATTAGTCTGATTTTAAATGTGACACAGATCTATTTGTTCTTGCAAATCTGTCAGACCCATGATATTTCACATTTAGTAAACTTGCATAACATTTGGACTGCCACAACCTCTGGTATTGCCAGACTCCAAGAATCTCTTAACATTTTATATAAAAAGGTTTCGAGTTTATTTCTGCTGTCGGAAATTAGTTGATTCCATCTTTCAATGCCTGTAAAAACAGGCCTGGTGTTGACCTGCCATAAAAACTAGTCCTTATATTTTATTTGCCATTTCCCCTCAGCAGGTCCTACACAACCAATTTTTTTTTTATATACTGGCTTATGTATTTCTTCCACTGCGTAGAGAAGCAGAAACAGAACAACACTGTAGTCAACAGCATGGGATGCGTGACATGTATGTGGTGCCTAATGGGTTAAAATGCCAGAAGTGCCTTAATAATTATAGTGAGAAAAATCAAAAAGTAAAGTGCAAGAAAAAAAATCGAATAATAATTAAATTAAATATACAATTCCCCCCAACATATGCTTGCTGTAAAATTAATCTCTACTGGGGGAAGTGATCTCGCAATAGAATATTCCTTCACGTGTGTCCAGCACCTACTGATTGAATAGAAGTGGGATGGTTGAGCTTAAAACTGAGGAGGAACCATCCAATATTTTTTCCTATTTTCATTTAGACAGCTTTAGC
The DNA here is from genome assembly GCF_040206685.1 of Ascaphus truei. NCBI lineage: Eukaryota > Metazoa > Chordata > Amphibia > Anura > Ascaphidae > Ascaphus > Ascaphus truei. Next base: position 208,681,440 of record NC_134483.1, on the reverse strand, counting down.
AAGGTCAAACTTGATAAAAGCTTGCATGTATGTGTGTTTGTGTGTGTCTATTGGAGTGACACTGGATCGTGACCCAACTAACAGTATACGACAAAAGACGAACCCCAATGCTGCATTAAGTATGGCAGAAACAAAATAGATAGTAATGAACTAAATCATGTGTGATTTTTTTCCTATTTCTAGTAAGTAGGCATCATTTGGGACATCCATTTGGGAGGACATTAGTTTGCTGTACGTTACTGCGCAATGCCCTGTCCTTGCTTTTGTCTCTTCAATTAGGACCAACGTTTGCAATAAGGGAAGATTTACATTACAGTGGGGACTAAAATCTCAACAGGAAGAAAAGACTTTCCTCATTTCATCTCAAGGACTCAGATTGGTTATATCCTTCGAGGACTTTATTTATTTATTCTTTCACTGTGTTCACCATTTGTTATTCATTTATCATTTGTTGTTCACTTCAAGCGCCAGGGTCATTCACTTTTTATTTGTATATCAAGATAAGATCTTGTTTGCCTTTGCAGCTACTGCATGACTTTGGGCACTATTGCTAAGCCTGCTGTCTACAAGCACTCGTAAATCCTTCTTCATCAAAGATTCCCCCAACCTATCCCTATTTAATTAGTAAATTGCCTGTTTGTTCTTGATTCCCAAATGCATAACCTTACATTTATCTGTATTAAGCCTTATCTGCCATTTACCTGCTCAAGTTTCCAGTCGATCCAAATCCTGGCAAGAAATTACATCATGCTCTGATTCTACTACCTTACCCAATTTTGTATCATCAAAGATGGAGACGTTGCTCTCTCTGCCAACCTCAAGGTCATTAATAAATAAGTTAAAAAGCAGGGTATCTAGACACACGCAAGTCACATTCATAGATTCATGCAGTCATGACGGATGGAACGAGACTAAGTATTACTGCCTTGCCCCTAAATTTCAGTGTGAAATGGATATCTGTCCCTTACTAACTGTCAGCCCTCGCGTGTCTGGCCTCATAGCCTGTGACTCTGTGCCATGATTATACTTGTCACTCTTGGTATGTACAGTAGATGACATCACATGATATTCTCATTTTTAATAAAGTCCACCAATGAAAGCATATCCTGTGTGTCTCCTCTCTGGATTGTACCAGTAATTATTCACAAACTTTAGTTTTCTTTGAGGCTGACATATTCATTTCTGGTTGTTTGACCTTCTAAGCAAAACGTCTCTTTTAGTGGGCCATCCGTGATAGCCCCCTCAACACCCCCCCCAATTAAGTCCTCTTAGAAGACCAGCATAGATCCAGGAAAAGTCTTGACCTGTCATAAACCCAATATATAAATGGGTTTGTTAATTCAATAGAAAGTCTTAATTGTGCTTATGACTGGGATTTTTCGATAGGATTTATTTAAACATACAATATTAACATGAAAAGGAACTCATTAACCATAGAATCTAGGCATGATCAACAAAATCCTATTCGTATGACTTTTCTGCATCTTGTTTTTTGTTTAACAAATGCTTCTCAGGCGCATGCAGGACATACAGCTGTTTTTACATTACCTAGTTGGCCAGGTCAGTGCCGTATTGAAGTTTTAATGTCCTCTGACTTGAAGAGTACTTCAAAATGGCACAAAGTGGCTGTTGTCGGCGAAACACTCCGATTTAAGTCAGGTGGAGTGGTCATTCGAGAAAAGCCGCATCAGACTATATTGCGTTGCCTCCTTAAAGCAGGCTTAGCTGTAAGCACCTTCGTTGAGTCACATCAATAAATGTTCATTTCTTTTGATCAGTCTTCTCTTAAATATAACCTACTTGATTCCTTATGCATTAGTAGAAAAATAGCTGACAAATCAGGCAGTAGTAATTTTTGTGCTGAGACCTCCGTTTAGTTCTTGGGCTGCGATTATAGTGCAGGAATGAAAGGAGTCGTGCGCACCTGTCGCCCCAGCGATCCGTGGAATCTGATAGGGAGGCGTGGCCGTGACGTCACAAGGCTGGTTTGCCCTCATTGGCTCAAACGTTCAGGTGACGCAGCCTAAGCATGAAAAAAGACAATTATTTGTCTCCTCAAAATCCTGTCGTGCGCACTATTGTCGACCTGATAGAGGTACTGTATTTTCTTAGCGCCGTCATGCACACTATGGCCTCAACCGTAGGCTTCCGTCGCTATAGCGATTGTTGCACTAGGTGCAGGAGACCTCGGGAGGGTGACAGGGGGCGTGGCCCGTGACCTTACTCGAGGGGTCCGCCCTCATTGGCCCAACCACTCGCGTGACGCTGATGTCACGCCACCCAAGACAAAAATCCTTGGTTTCAGCGATTTCTGTCGCTGCGCAGCGCCGTCACGGTCGCGCCTCCATGGGCACCCGCGATGGACTTCAAGTACTTGTGACAGAGCTGCATACCATCGCCAGTAGTATAAGCGCAGCCTTAGATGTGATATCAGCAGCTACAAGACGACTTTTTTATATCAACAATTATTTGATAACTTATAGATTTGTTTTAAACTCTACAAAATCTTTACTGTGGTTATCTTTTAAATGATCCAGTTACAAACCATAAAATGTGCCGGTGAATAGGTGCCTTCAGCTCCAGCACATGGGTTTGGCAGATTCTTCTTAACCCATGAAAAAAAATTTTTGTTTGTTTTTTTTAAAACCGTTTTTTATTTTGGACATTTTCATAAATTATAAAGGTGAATGGGGACGGATACAAAAAACATGGGTGAGGGGGTCATGGTACGATCAAATAGTGAAATACATTCACATGATCAAATTCTGATATACTGTGAATTTCCAAGGGAGCCAAATCTCACAAAATATTTCAGAAAATGTATTTAACAGACTTGAGACATTCCATAAGATGAAATTATTTTAATTTTTGTAAAATCATAGTCCTTGGTCAAGGTTCTTGCTTTTTCCAGTAGTCTGCTATAGTGCATCTGGTAACCGTTTTTTTTTTTTTTTTTTTGCGCAAAGTCAATATTTTGAAGCGTTTAGGTATCTTTTGGAATTTTTACAATAAAACAATGCTGTAAATGGATCTTTTTGAAGTTGTTTGGGTTCGTTTTTCAATCAAAGATCTGGGATCAAGTTTGGGAATTTTTTGGAGAAGACCACCAGATAGGAAACATTGTACCAACTTCACCACATGCTCCAACATCTATTGGAATACAGGCGGTCCTTGCTTTTCTGACGGAATGTGTCCCACTAACCGCGTCTGTTAACGGACTGTTGGATTGCTGCCCCCATGTTAATCGAGAGCGGTGACCGTCGGGTTAGCGGGTCCGACGTCGGATAATGCATCCGCCAGACTGGATTATGCGGTGTCGGATAAGGCATCCGTCAGTATGCGAGGACTCAAGATTATGTAGGGGGGGGCGCAGGCTGCGTGCGGGGAAACCTGGGGGCGGCCAGAGCTGTGCACGGGCGGCCAGAAGCTCCGTGCAGAGGCTGCTTCCAGTTCCTTGCTGTGTCTGCCTGCAGAGGGGGCGGGGCCTTCCCTGCACACAGACTAGCCGCCCTCCTCCTGTCTGTTACCCGCCCGTTTTCAGCAGCACATATGGGGACCTGGGCAGGCTTAGTTACTCCCTCCCCCCACCCATTGTGTGTGTGTATATATATATATGTGTGTGTGTTTATATATATATATATATATATATGTGTGTATGTATGTGTCTGTGTGTATATGTCTGTGTGTGTGTGTGTATATATATATATATATATATATATATATATGTGTATGTATATGTGTATATGTGTATATGTATGTATATGTATGTATATGTGTATATGTGTATGTGTGTGTGTGTGTGTGTGTGTGTGTGTGTGTGTGTGTGTGTGTGTGTGTGTGTGTGTGTGTGTGTGTGTGTGTGTGTGTGTGTATATAGGTATATAGTGTGTGTGTGTGTATATAGTGTGTGTGTGTGTGTATATAGTGTGTGTGTGTGTGTATATAGTGTGTGTGTGTGTGTATATAGTGTGTGTGTGTATATGTATATAGTGTGTGTGTGTATATGTATATAGTGTGTGTGTGTATATGTATATAGTGTGTGTGTGTATATGTATATAGTGTGTGTGTGTATATGTATATAGTGTGTGTGTGTATATGTATATAGTGTGTGTGTGTGTGTATATGTATATAGTGTGTGTGTGTGTGTATATGTATATAGTGTGTGTGTGTGTGTATATGTATATGTATATAGTGTGTGTGTGTGTATATGTATATGTATATAGTGTGTGTGTGTGTATATGTATATGTATATAGTGTGTGTGTGTGTATATGTATATGTATATAGTGTGTGTGTGTGTATATGTATATGTATATAGTGTGTGTGTGTGTATATGTATATGTATATAGTGTGTGTGTGTGTATATGTATATGTATATAGTGTGTGTGTGTGTATATGTATATGTATATAGTGTGTGTGTGTGTATATGTATATGTATATAGTGTGTGTGTGTGTATATGTATATGTATATAGTGTGTGTGTGTGTATATGTATATGTATATAGTGTGTGTGTGTGTATATGTATATAGTGTGTGTGTGTATATGTATATAGTGTGTGTGTGTATATGTATATAGTGTGTGTGTGTATATGTATATAGTGTGTGTGTGTATATGTATATAGTGTGTGTGTGTATATGTATATAGTGTGTGTGTGTATATAGGTACTGCAGTGTGTGTTGGTTGTGATTGAGTGCGGGTTGTGTGGGTTGTGATTGAGTGTGTGGTGTGTGGGTTGTGATTGAGTGTGTGGTGTGTGTGTGGACTGTGACTGTGTGTGGTGTGTGTGTGGACTGTGACTGTGTGTGGTGTGTGTGTGGACTGTGACTGTGTGTGTTGTGATTGTGTGTGTGTGGGTGTTGTGATTGAATGCAGCGGTGCACAAACTGAGGGGGGGCGCCCCGGGCGCAAGATTATTTAGGCGCAGGGCTTGCGGCAAAACATGGGTGAGCAGGCAAAAAAGATGTGCGCGCGCGGGCGGCCAAACGGAATAGTGTAGATGGCGGCCACGTGATTCGGAGGTACGGGGGAGGAGCACGCCCCAGCGCTGTGATGTCAAACGCCTCTCCTTCGGTGTCTGCCCTACAATAGTTGTGTTCCTGCTCTCTTCCGCTGGCAAACTGCTACGCTGCGATCCTCTGCAAGTGAAAGGGTAGGCTGCCACTATATCAATCATACTATGAATGTACAGAAATAATAAAAACCAAGTGTAAACACTTCCCTGCTCGTGCTTGCAAAATTATGCAGGACACCCTCTGCTCATGCTTGGAGAGTTGGTGATGTCACCGCTCTCAGCGGCAGCGTGGACGCAGCCTAATTTTGCAAGAGAGCTGTTGAAGTATGTAAGTATTTAGGCTGCGCTTATTGTGGCGGCGACGCAACGTCGCCCGAAAACAAATGCATTGTTGCCGCCGCCGCGTGCGCTTATAGTAAGCGTGACGTGGCGACGCGATTTTTTTTTAAGCCGGCAATATTTGATTTTTCAGGGGCTGTCGCCTCATGTGACAGCCCCTGAACCAATCAATGGCCTGGTTGCCCACGTCGCCGCAAAGCGAAATACAACTTTCGCTAGCGTCGCCGTCGCGGGCACTATATGCGCGGCCTTAGACATTTGTATTTACATTGTATACCGTTTAATAAAGGTTTTTTTTTTAATGTGATTTTTAATGTGATTTTTTTTTTTTTATATAGCAATATAGAATGAGTAGAAGGGAAAAAAAGGCAATATGTATATACTGTAGGAAGGCAAAGACACTTGCCTCTCATTTATCACCCAGCCTATTTGACTCTCGTTCTAGAAATCCTCGTGTTAGGGGTATGCCAAGGGGCTTCTTTGCCTGTGGCAATTGCTCTATGTGTAAATATGCTCACCCTACCAAATTCATATTTAATGATAGAAACAAAAATAAATACTATGTTAAGTTTTTTGAATTGCCACACAAGTTTTGCATTATCTTTTACAATGTTGATGTGAAAAAAAATATATTGGTCGTACCATTAGACCTTTAAAGTGCAGAATAGCAGAACATGTGCGATTAATCAAAAAAGAAGGATCTGCTACATCCAGTGGCCAGACATTTCTCTATGTGCTCAAGGGGAGGAATAGAGAACTTTTCATACTCTGCCATTGAGCATCCCAGTCATCCTAGGGGGGGAGTGATAGAGAAAATAAATTAAACAAGCAAGAAATGTACTGGATATATACCCTTCATCCCTTAGGTATCATCATGGATTGGGATCTTAAGCTCTTTTGATGCATTGAGTTTTCCCATGAGGGATATCCAATGTTTATTATGTATTTGTGGTGGACATTTGTCTGATTCTCTCCTCCATTGTTCATTATGAATAATACTTCCAATATGTTAATAGTTTGGCTTTATGATTATTAACATCAAATTCATTAATATATTAAAAGGTTTACAACTAGTATTATATCTATCAACAGCTACTTCATGTCTGATATTTCATTGTTCATTCTTTATTATTATACACGTGTTGTTTATATTTATTGCTTTGTATATACTATTTAATTTATATACAGCTTAGGTTGTTATATCTCCGTTAATAGTCCATTACGTCACACATGTTTATTTTTGTTTTTATATTCCTTCTCTTTTTCTTTTGTTTTTTTAAAGTTTCCATTATCTTATAGTAATTCATTAAATAGGTTCGTTGTAGTATTTTATACTAATGCATAGTGTTATACTTATGTATTATGTGTTAATGTTTTTTTTGTCTATTACACACAGTGAGCCTCTATGTGGGTGTGTCTGATCTGATTCTGCAGCACTATTTTTATACATACTTTGAAAAGGCTTGTTAATCACCACATGTGCTACATACGTACCTCCTGTGCTTAATCCAATCAGATCGCGGTCGTACCTATTTAGAGATCAGCTGTGTGTAAGACTTTTTACTCTTTGATAAAGTTCTTCCGTCAGTACGAAACGCGTCAGTTTTTTCACTTATGCGGATGTCTATTTTTGATTAAATGTTTTTCTACTTCAACTAATTGCGCTTGGTTCATTGAGGGATGTGACCACCAAAAGCTACTTTTTTTTCTTCTATACCAACTAACCGGCAGGAGTACGCCGATACAACGTGGCACTGAAGCGTCGCTATACATACATCAGCATCACCCGGCAGTCCATTGGATTATACTGTGAGTACTTGCCAGCTGATTTTCTTGTGTGGGACACGGTGTTGGTGAAGGCAGCATCTGCTGGATTCAATGATTTACCCCGAGACTGTTATCTTAGTGTGTCTTTCCGTATCTCTATCCTGTATACTAGCCCCCATCCCCGAGTGAGCCTCACACTTTGGATGATTTCAATTGGATATCTAATTATTCAGCCCACGTCCACGTTGTTTTAAACCTCAGCGATCTATGGAATAAAGGATTGTCCTATATATTTATCTAGCCATGGTTGCAGCATCAGTATTTGGGGTTCATTCCTCATTTTTTTTTCTACTCTTTATACAGTATAGAATGAGTAGACTAATCCTCACTTTGTGCCAGGTATTTAGAATTTTTATTCAAAGGTTTATTAGCGCAAGTGTTTCTGTGTTCATTTATAGTGGGCCGACACGAGAATTCTTTATGGATGTAATTGTGTAGAACTTTTGAACTTCACACCCCTTGTGCGTACACCTGCATTCATGCACTCCTGAACACTTACTCACCTGTACCGTTTTTATATATAGGACTTACTCTGCGTAGTAGAGCAGTGAGTTTCTTGACTCTGTGACCTTAATGCACGTCTGTTTCCTGTTCGGGCAGGATACAATTTGTCACTCTCAACATAGCTAATATTTGGGTGTGCCACATGTCTCTGCATTCCAAAGTGTTTGGAACAAGACAAAAAGGAAGCAAACTTTTTTTTGGTTGTTAGATATTTCTCTGGAACAAAAGTCTGGTGCAGACCGTGAAGTTAATTGTATTCCTCAGTGGTGTGAAGGTAGATTTTTCAGGGGATGATATTTTAGTTAATTTTTTGATAAAAGTAACTTGTTTAAAATAACTTTGTAAGTAATGTCAACAACAACTTGATGTCACACAAATATAGTCCAAGTGAATGTGTGCTCACGGTACCAGTTGTAGATGCTTCACTTTTTTCATAACAATCACTTGTATTTCTTACATAGTTGCATAGTAAAGAAAACACACACAACCCCAGCAAGCTCTTTTTGGGAACCCCTGAGCCCCCACAAAATATATATGTATACAAGTGTCAAAAAGGAGAAATATTGAGCGTGGCATATGTATACACCAGACGACAGAGAAGCCCAATGTTACATCCAACATGACAGAAATACACAGTAAAATACTTATATATTCTCTTGAAAAAGGGTCATTTAGTTTAACCCTTTGGCCAAAGTGTTGTAAGCTTGCGAGCCACGACAAGGCAGACACCCGTTCGCAAGTCCTAACACTACCAGATAAAATACTAATATACCTCTATTAGGATTAAAATTCTCATTTACCTCTATTAGGAGGGAGAAAGACCACATTGGATCTATATCCAGTAGAATGAAAGGACCTACTAACTTGGGAAGTGGGGAGGGGCGGCTTAAAACCTGGGAAGGAGGAGCCACCAACCCCCAACAGCTGAGACAGCTGAGAATAGGTTAACAAAACACAAAACCCCAGCAAGCTCTTTTTGGGAACCCCTGAGCCCCCACAAAATATATATGTATATAAGTGTAAAAAAGGAGAGCTATTGAGCGTGGCATATGTAGTTGCATAGTAAATGAGGTTGAGACATGCCCATCAAGTTCAGCCTGTGTTAAATTTAGACGGCTGATGCTCATCCTATATTCGTATTTGCATGTGTATATTGAGCAGGGGTGCGCTAACTTTCTGCGCCGCGCACCCTGCTTGCTCTCCCCCAGTGTCGCGCCCGCCTTATACCTCCCACCTTATACCTTTAATCTGGCTTCAAATGATGCCGCTTGGTCATTTGACGCCATGTTACCATGGCGACACCTCGCCAGAACCCGACTGAATTCAGGTAAGTGAGTTACAGAGGCCTCGTGCTGATGAGTTGCGGGGCCTCTGTAGCCGCCGCATCCCACGCCCCCCCCCCAAAAAAAAAATCTTGTGCACCCCTTATCCAGAGGAAGGCTAAACCAAAAACCCCAGTGAAACCTCATCCAGGAAAAATTAATTTCCTCAGTCGCTCCAGTAATAGTAATAACATTTCTACCTTGATCAACATCGTTATGTTTGGTATCCCCTGTATACCTTTCCTTTCTAAAAAGATAACCTTTTCTTAGAGATCTGTTGTATCTGCCATCAGCCTCCCCCATGGTTAATGAATTACACTTTTGTAACCACCCTTATTGTAAAGAACTTTATTCTTTTGTTGATGGTGAAATCTCCTTTCCTCCAATCTCAAGAGTTGACCCAGTGTCGTGAAATGTGTGGTTTTTTTTTTAAATTAATTAGCTTTTATAATGAAGGAACTAAAGGAATACTCAATATTTTTTGTTTTCCATCTAAACATATTTATAGTAGTAAAAGTCTTTAACATAAAATATTTTCCTGTATGGAGGAACTTTAGTGTATAGCTTAAAGACAGGTCTTAAATAGTTGTCATTATTTGTTGTTGTTTTATTTTTTATTCAGTTTCGTCTAGTATGATTTGATGTTTGTATTTAATACATTAAGTTTGAGTAATTATATTAGTACAGAGAGAATTTATATAGGTGTGTGCATATTGGATATCTGCGCCGCAAGTAGTTTATGAATTTAAATACGTACATGTATGTATATTTTTTCTCGACTATTTCATTTTTTTTTCTATTCCTAATTCCTAGTATGAGCCACGGGGTGATTAATGCACTAGCTGTTTGATAGCTCTAGAGTAATTTGTAATGCTGCGGCTTAAAGCATTACAGCATTGGCATGATAAAAGATTAAAAGATTTTTTTCACTGCAGTACATTTACATGAAACCAGTTGCAAAAAAAATGTTCAAAACTATTTATTTGCTCTTAATAATGCTCTTAATTAACAGTCTTATCAATGTGACACTGTTTAACCCTTAACCCTTAGAAGACTTAGTCACTGCGTCAAAAGATTTAAATTCAGGCTCTGCTAGAACCCAAGTGATTTAATGGCAGTGATATATTTAGTAGTTAATTGTAGGCAAGGGCCACTATTTTTAAACAAATCAGACAAGTGTAAGCATTTTAAAATATTTTTTCTTTACTTTCGAATGTCGCCATAGTAATCAAATCCTTGTGATTTTTGCCTAATTTTCTTGTAATGACACGGTTTTTAAACTGATGTTCCCTTTCTTGACTTTTTCTAAAAAAATATATATATATTTTTATAGAAAGATCTTTTTTGTTCGATGTGTCTGAAATGTGCAAAAACGAGCAGGGGTTGCACGTGTGCCTCTATAGATCCCTAGAATAAAACAGCACAGTCTAAGTGTATTGCACCATTTCAACATAACTAGATACTTCTGCTTGGTGACAGCATATGTATCTGATTAATGTTGTACATCTCAACATCCTTGGAATGGCAGATGCAGTTTCTTCATAGGTCATCAGTTCCAGTGATACAGGGGGTGGGGAGTGAGAATGTACATTTGTCGTCCGGACATTATCAATTTACTCAACAAATTCAGTGAATTTTTTAGAGAATCCAGGAAATTATTGATCAGTCTACTTCTCTATAAGTAGAAGCACTACTGTATGTGCATACTGTCTGCATACAGTGCTCCTGAGCTTGATGGAAGCCACTTCCGTGCTGATCCTTCTAGGAATCAACGATCTTTCTTGCTTATTAATATTTTTGGTGGTTGTACTCCCTGATATCCAGTTGCAAAGAGGGCAATTCCAGGAAGGGCTGTCACTGATAATTTAGAGAACATTTTGGCTCACAAACTACTCCATCCAGCTGATCCTGTCTGCATGGGAAGAGTGGAGGTTGGGTTTAGTTTTCCAATAAGTCTTGGCTACATTGGGATCTGCTCCCCTGTCTGTGCTACCCTCACTGCATACCACCATTTTAGAGAGAGGTCTTGTTTTGACACTTTTTTTTTTATTGCTAAAGGTTTGCAGAGGATTGCTGCAAGTATATGAGCGAATGAATGTGAAAAAACTTTAAAACATAACCATATTTATAGGCCACCTAAATTGGATTGATAGTACTCTTTGTTTTAAACGGCTGAGTAAAATGCCGATTTTTAGCAATTTTATAGTCTTGCTCGCAAACGTTTGCTAAATTGTATATTAACTACAGCTCTTTTGAAAATCAGGTTTGTGTTGATGTATATTTTCATGTTTTATGTTACAATTTCGAATTTTGTAATAAGATAAGGCCATCTTCCAGTGTTACTTGGGGGTCATTGTGAGTTGGTGTGTTAACAAAATCCACTTAATTTAATTTTAAGGTTTAACAAAATATTTTTTAATTCACCTTCGATTCCCTTTTCTGTCTTAAAGGAGCAATCCAAGCGTGCTGTTACCTAATTTTTTTGTTTACATAGGATTGAAGCAGGGGGTCTCTGGAGCTGAACCCCATTCAGTTCAATTCCAAGGACGCGCTGCTTCCAGAGATTCGAACCTCTGAAGGGGGTACTGGTATCTCCTGCAAGTTTAAAGCTCCCCCATCACGTGAGCCAATAGGGAGCATCACCGGATGATGTCACAGCTTCCTATTGGCCCGCAGGACGCTGGAGCTTTGCAGTCATTACGTTAACACAGCTAATGAGCCTCTATGGAGGTAAATAAATCCAAAAGCAGGGGGTCCCAAAAGCTGAAATTAATGGTGGTCAGCTCCAGGGACCCCTGCTTCAATCCGTTTAAAAAAAAATAAGACCAGCTTGGATTGCCGCGTTAACACATTGAGTTCCTTTCTTGTACATTTGCTTGATACATTTGCTCAAATGTTAATTGGTCTCACTACACTAGTCTCTTCTGTTATTTTTACCAAACACATTGGGGCCATAAAAGCAAAAGTTGTAAAATGTTCAATAGGCCAATCAATGTAACAATAAGAAAAGAAAAAGTAACTAGGTATATATTTTATTTTTGATTGACGTCCTCCTTTGCATACTGTAGAGTTCCCATGACAGTGGGCCTTATGATGACACAACTGTTCGGTTGTCGGCCAGCAGGAGTTTGCTGTCGGCTCGTGTGTTGCGCGTGGAAGGTGGTCAGGGACCTCTTGGTGGAATCTGTTGACCTGTTCAGCAGGAGAAAGAAGAAAGTAGAAATGCAGAATGGTTTGAAGAGATGATTTAGTCAGTAGACTATACATAATATTTGGAGACAATGTTGGTTTAACAGCCCAATCTTGGCAATAATGCTCTAATTTGTGCCGACAGTGGGTTTTTGTGTTCACGTTTTTTCATAACTGGTTCTGGTCAGACAATTGTTGAGTCTTTAAAATGTGTGTGTCGTTGGCATAATGTTAATTGAACGGTGCTATTGGCTGGTGGAGCCACATACCTTTCGTGCTTCATTAGTTTAGAAAATGTAATATCTGAATTAACGTTTTACTCTTTCGTAACACAAGTTTTTGTTTTTTTTCCCCCAGAGGTCTGTTGCAAAAAATGTATTTGATTTACAGTGTGCAGTTGGGTATTTTACGTCAACATCTGCAGATTTCTCTTTTCTACTTTCCTATGGTGTGTAAAATAAGTGTGTATATATCAAATGAGATTTTCCTTGCAAATCAGATGCCTGATATTAGTGTGTGAGTAAAGTATCACTATAGATTAGATCAGGGGTGCTCGACTCCAGTCCTCAAGCCTTGTCAGCAGGTCAGGTTTTCAGGATATCTCCGCTTCAATACAGGCGGCTCAATCAAAGACTCAGTTGTTGACTGTGCTGAAGCTGGGGTATGCTGAAAACCTGACCTGTTTGGGGGGGACTTGAGGACTAAAGTTGAGCAGCCCTGGATTCAATGGTATCCTATAATGTTGTGAATGGATTTGTCACATTGTATATTGTGTCCGTGATTTGCCCAATGTAGAAACAAGCTCCTTAGATCTGCAACACATGGCTGTTAAAATTGCCACTGGAACAAAGGCCTGACATCAGAGCTCTGGCTTTGTTCCGGCTGATCATTATTTGCCGGGTAATTCTCTTTTTGGTACTATTATTCTCCACAGGATGAACATTACTTTCTTGTAGTTTTCCTTTTCTTAAGATTGTTTCTACACCAAGGGTGGCCAACTCCAGCCCTCCAGGGCCACCAACAGTCCAGCTTCGGCACAGGTGGTGCAGTCTTTGACTGAGCCACTGACTGAACCCACCTGTGCTGAAGCAGGGCTATCCTGAAAACCTGACCTGTTGGTGGCCCTCGAGGGCTGGAGATGGCACACCTGGTATAGACGTTGTGTTACTTCTGGGACATTGTATCACAGATTCAACCCTGGGCATAGTGCAAAGAGGGCACTGGATTTGTCATAGCAGCAATGTTTTTAGTCTTTCAGGGATGTGCTGTTTATTTCTCACATTTCTATGTTACAGGTTCTCTTGACACCAGGGAAACGTGCTGATAGGATTATCGTCCAGGATATATTTTGTAGGAAAGAAACACCAAAGTGGACGTGGTTTGCGAATGGGATGAATACGCTGCTGTTGGCCCCTGCTCACCTTCAGCTCACTGAACAACGTTAACCAGCTGGTGAACTTGGCTAGTTATGTTTCCATTTTCACAACACCCCATTTGAGTTTGCTTGTCTTAAAAGAATTCAAAGTGGAGTACCGTAAACTGAATATGGATGGCAAAAAGAAAGACAAGGAAAAACCTGATGAAAGAATGGCCCGGCCAAGCGGCCGGTCAGGTCACAATTCTGGAGTGTTAATGGTTGGGCCTAATTTTAGAGTTGGAAAAAAGATTGGATGTGGCAATTTTGGAGAACTCCGGTTAGGTAAGTAGCGCATCACATCGAATGGATGAGCCAGTTAGAACTTTCTCAGTCTTGTGGAAACTAACCGCATTCAATAGTCGTAAAGAGATGAAATATTATTCTGCACGTTATTGTTTATTTGTAGTGCGCAAACATATTCCACAGTGCGGTTCAATGGGAGTGCAATTATGTAAGCTGCATAAACTGTTCCATAACAAATAAGGACAAACCAGTGAACGTGATATACATGTAATGAGGGCCCTACTTGTAAGAACTTACAATATAGGCTATGCAAGTCTCCCAATTAAAAACCAAGGTTGAACTTAATTGACATTTGTTTTTGTAACCTAATATACTATATTATGTATATATGAACCTGCATATCAGAAGTTCCTTTATGAAATGCACAGTCTTCCTTTAACAGAAAGGTTTAATCTTGGGGAATACAGAAGCCATGCATTTATACTCCCATGGGCAATATTGTGGATATACCACATTTAAGAACGTTGCATCTGATTTGATATGCTAGATGTGTTTCTATACATCAGTTAGAAATGTAATTGTGCTTAATTGTGCTGATGGCTTAATACTTTGTTGGCTATAACTAGATTTTAACTGTTTAACTCTTGTACAATCCTTTATTTGTCTTTTTTTCACATAATATTCCTATGGAATATTCCTGTCATGTTAAAGAATACTATTGGGAAATGTAGAACTCGACCCTAATCACTGCAAGTTTGGCGTCACTACTGGTTTCTTTCATTAAAGAGTCCCTACTTAGTAATATGCACCGTTCAATTCATTGCTCTTACTGGAATCAGGCTTTTGTTCACCACTTGTGTATACAGTAGAAATGTTAATGTGTTTTCAACAGATAAATGCAGCACAAAAGGTTTATTTTTTTTTAACCTTTCAGGGTGAATTTTATTTAAACCCCCAAGTACATTACTTGGTATAAAACGTTTTGTAAACACAGGGTAATAACAAGATAGCCATTCTTACAGGTTAGCATTCATCAGTCACCCAGCTCTACATTAAAATGCAAAGCAATGAGCCCGCTAATTACTCCTGTTTAGGCGCAGGCTGCATCTAGGCTCACAGATAAGCTTTGTGAACATAGAAACTGATTGCAAAGTTGGCCTTATGAAAGATGTACACCTCAAATTCAATATTTCACCAGGAAAGATACTTTGCCCTATACATCTCATTTCCAGTATGTCCTAGAACTTGCCTCTTAAACTAGCAAGTGCTAGTTCCCTTGATGGAATTTGCAGTCGTATTTTGGGTAGGGCTGTTTCTTTTTTATTTCATAGCAGATTAACTAATTACTCTGCATGGTTCAGTAGGGACCTAAAGGCAGTGATGGATTTCGGACCGCACCAGGACATATTAAAAATGTAAGGAGAACTATGGAGCAGTGTAGCATACACAGAGTATTTAACACTGTAATTGAACCGTAGTCATATACAGTCGCTACCATTTATAAGATTTGTTTCATAGTTTTAGTAATTTCCTGACCAAAACATGCTGTTCAATTTCTCTGACACTCCCTGGGCTATTTTCTTTATAATGTCTGTCCCCCCCATGTAATCTGTGTGCTAGTATCTGTCCTAAGGGCCCTCAATACTGATGCCTGTAACATTCCACATATGTCCACAAGGCACTGGGATTAAAGCCACTGCCTCATCTAAATACGGTAGTGCCGACGAGTATTCTAAAACCAATCTGGGGCAATCACCAACAAAACCCAGGTACATGCTGGGTACAACGACAAAAAGAACAGCGCAAAACGCAATAGTGAAGTAAATAGGTACAAATTATATTTGTGAAAAAATGGTGAGTATTAAGCGTACATTTAGGCAGAATAATAAAAGCATATCTGTGCAAACATCAGCACAATGTTACCACAATGGAAAGCCTCTGGATGGAATGGTGTAGCCCTCTGGTGCAGCAGCTGTCTTCTTTCAAGTCACAGTGATATCTCTCACTTATCCTGGACCCCTGCATGCGGCAGCTGCAGCCCTTGAGCTGTTCAGAGTTCCCCCACTGGTAGTGGCATCTGCTGGGCTCGTGGCATGAATGTTAGTTCAAAACAGCTTGGTTTTTGCTGTCCTCGGGACACAGTGATGCCTAAGGGCTCTCCTCTCACTGTACACACCGCGCGGCCCACGTGGGATCTTCTTCCGGCGCTCGCGCACTCCCGTGACGTCACGGATGACGCGCGATGTAGATTTCAATGGGGAAAGTCCCAAAAATAATTGCACAATAAGAAAATCGCTAAAAATAGGTTAGGGAGGCTAGGATGGGGAACCAGACCCTGCCAATCTCTATCCAACGCGTTTCGAAGCTACCAAAAGAGCTTCTTCATCAGGGATAAGTGAGAGATATCACTGTGACTTGCCAGAAGACAGCTGCTGCACCAGAGGGCTACACCATTCCATCCAGAGGCTTTCCATTGTGGTAACATTGTGCTGATGTTTGCACAGATATGCTTTTATTATTCTGCCTAAATGTACGCTTAATACTCACCATTTTTTCACAAATATAATTTGTACCTATTTACTTCACTATTGCGTTTTGCGCTGTTCTTTTTGTCGTTTTCTCCTAGTGTCTCGAGTGCTGAGCCACTCTTTCAGTTTAGCAGCATACGCCTCCTATATGGTTTTGTATATAATTTTATACAATATTATAACACCCTGTGCACTTATATTATTGCACTTTAACACTATAGTGTGTGGATTTTGTTGTAAGGTGAATTTTGGGTTGCGCACTTATTTTTGTATCACATGCTGGGTACATGCTGCAACATTTCAGTGACATTTCTGCAGACAGACTTATGGCCCATCGGATTAACAGCGGGGGTCCCTAGCAGTCTCATTCAAACTCTCCCAATGGCTTTGCATCAAATGACGTCGCCGGCCATGTGACGTCACGTGACCCCATTTCGTAATTTGACGCACGTTGCCTTGGTGACGTGTCGCCGAAGACCCGGCTAGCAGCTGGTGAGTAGGAGGCCTCACGCCTCCCCCGGCATTTACTTTAAATGCCATGGGGAAGAGCACGGGACCTTTGTAACCACCATGCCCCCCCCCCCCCCCTAGAAATTCTTGCGCCCCCCAGTTTGCACACTGCTGGGTTAGGTCTCTCATACTGTTTGATCTTGGCTCAAATACTTCATCTTACTCTGCTTTTCCCGAAGGCATACTTGAAAATACAATGTCTTAATGCATCTTTCCTGGCAAAATAGCAAAAAACAGAGGTGGCAATGTTTAGGAAGTATTTACAAAGCAACTTTATAAACGGCAACTTTCAATTTTTTTGTCTTGGTGTTTTTAAATTTTATTATTCATTTAATACTGGACATATTCAGTGAACAATGTGAAATTGATAGAATAGGTGGTTTTGACAATTTGCACAGTAAAAAAAAAAAAGATTCAACTAAGACTACAATTTCTAAGCTTTCAGTTTTTAAACAGTTTTTTAGTCTCAGTTGGGACACATGTTTTCTATTTGAAGAGTTACAGTTTAAGTAATTGCAGCAAAAAAAATACCACTTGTGAGCACAGTCGCATGTCCCAGACAGGTCCACAAATCTGCTTTACCCATGATCTCAACATAGTGCTTCCACTGCAGCCAAGGATTCTGGGTAATGATATTTAAATGACCAGATTTACTTTTTGCTTCTTATCCATTTTATCATGGATCCCTATAAAGTAGTCAGCGCTGTGTGGCTCAGTGAGGTGTAGGATGGGAGAGCAGGAGACAGAGGTGCGTGGGAGTGGGGTAGCCAGAAGGGGATGTGTGTGTGTGCGTACGTCTGTATGTGCGTGCGAGTGTCTGTGCGCCCCTCTCTGCCTGCCTGTATGCGCCCCTCTCTGCCTCTGTCTGCAAGTGTCTGTCTCAGTCTCTGCGAGCAAGCTTGTGTCCATGCCAGCGTGAGTGAGCTTGTGTGCGTGCATGCCAGCGTGATCGAGCTTGTGTGCATGCCAGCGTGAGCGAGCTTGTGTGCGTGCATGCCAGCATGAGCGAGCTTGTGTGCATGCCAGCGTGAGCGAGCTTGCGTGCATGCAAGCGTGAGCGAGCTTGCGTGCATGCCAGCGTGAGCGAGCTTGCGTGCATGCCAGCGTGAGCGAGCTTGTGTGCATGCCAGCGTGAGCGAGCTTGTGTGCATGCCAGCGTGAGCGAGCTTGTGTGCATGCCAGCGTGAGTGTGCATGCCAGTGTGAGCGAGCTTGTGTGTGCGCATGTGCCTGCGTTGTTCAGCCTCGGTTTTCTGTGAATGTCGGTCTGTCTGCGTGCGAGCGAGCATCTGTGCGTGTGCGCCTCTCTCTCCTGTATTTCTGCGAGCATCTGTTTGTCTCAAGTAAAATTATTTTATATTTTTGCCCCCCCCCACCTACCTTATTACACAGCTGTTGCAATTATTGAGTTGGTTATATCCATTCTTTTAACTTTGTCGCAGTTGCTTGTTCACATTGTGTTGCTTGAGCTAAGAGTATTTTGTATCAATACTTTGGCAGATAACTAGTAATTGTAATAGATTAGAAAATAAAACTGCAAATGCTTAACCATGCGGTAATTTAGAAGTTCCATGTTCACATATCTGTTTACATTACTATTTGTTGTTTTAATTTTCTGTTTCTTTTTCTAAAAGCCTATTTAAGACTTCTCCATGACCACATCAACATTGTCTTCATATGTGCTCTAACTTTCTCCTCCCCTCATGGTTTCATATAATTGCTCCTTTAAATAAAGTGTCACGGAGAGCATTGTGTATTGTACCATATGTTATATGACAGCTTTCATGCTTTTACTTAAAGGTGCAGTTGTACTTACGACCACAATGAACTAATGGCTGATATATTTAATGGGTTACATGTAAGTGTAAGTATTTTAAAATATTTTTTTGAATTGTCTTGGAAATACTTGTTAGCAATGTAACTGGGGACTTGAATTGTTATCTTATGTCATGTGTTCCGTACGGCATATTAAATTAACGATGGGAAAATCTGTTCCGGTTCACTTTGCGAAAGTTAACTCATTCCTCAAGAACTGGAGAAATTGAACAACGGTTCTTTGTAGGTTTGCACAGACAAGTGAATACTTCTCCACTTTGTATGCAAATACTAGTGAAATTGGGGACACTAAAACATTTGCAAAAATTTGGCATCGGGATGTTGGTGATTTTTTTGGCAAGGTTTCGGATATTGTGTACTTTCTCACCAAGTTTGAAAACTTGTGTAAAACTTTTGCACGTCTCTAATAGTACAGTACCTCTCCTTCTCCCCTGTTTTTTCCTCTGAGCGTTAATATGATGGCATTATCTTTGCTGTCAATGAAATCGTTCAACTCATCGATCCCATTAAACAAAATCATTGCCATTCGTTTCATTTGGTCGCAAGTTGAATTGCTTCTCTAAATGCTCGAATGAAAAACTCCAGTTGGTAGAACACTTTGTTATAAGACTTGGGAGTAATGCATGTTTACAGCGACTTCACTCTCGCCAAGTAGCGGGTAACTAGTTATAAGCAAACCTCTAACTGCATCCACAGTCATTGTGTTTCAACAAAAAGCAATCCAGTTTGAAAATAAATATGAATATTCACCTGCTCTGGTATTATACCGTGTTTTCAGTGACGTGCTGGAGCTGCTCAGAGGAGGAGAAATAACATGTTGTGTTGTGGGTGGTAAAGAAATTAAAATGAAACCTTATTTTGCCCACTGTAATTAATTAAAATGTTGGTTATAAAAATCCTAGGTGATTTTTTTTCAGCATGTAAAATGTAACCATGTTTAAACAGATGTAGCAAGACTTGCTGTATTAGGTGCCACTACTCCAGCACGGCGGACACTATCCCTGGCACCACCGACTTTTGCCTGTTTGTCCGTGACGCCGAGGGCAGCTAGTCTTGCTACATCGGTAAGAGAAATTAATAGAGTTGTAAGACTGTATATATTTTTACAGAAGAAAATAACCCTTGGGTGCATAAGCTTGCAGTGCATTGCAGTTCATCCCATACCCTATTTCCTATGGGGCCTTCATTTCGTGATCATGCATTTACTTCTTATGCCCATCTGTAATCTCCGTGCAGTTTAACAATTGAGTTTCACCATTGACGGTTTCTTGAAATGAGACGTTTGCCAAAGTAACAGTTGGCGTTATGCTTAAGTAAAATGTGTTCGGAGGGGCCTCGTGAATGTTTTATGTGAACTTGCTTTTGTGGCACTTGTTTCTCAATGCTTTGCATTAATAAACCCAGTCCTGGCAAAGTCTTACATTCCTGTTTTTGTTCTTTCTTTCAAGGGAAAAATTTGTACACAAATGAATATGTGGCAATTAAACTGGTAAGTTTACTTTTCATGTTCTTTAACTTGTTCAACAGTGTGTCTGGTTGAAAACATTTTCTTCTACTGTATTCTAATATTAAGTGCAAATGTGAGTTGTGTATCATTATGCAGTTGAAAGCTGAATTTGCACAGTTTCTGTAAGTTTTCTTTTTGTACTTTCCTGTGCTTTTGTTGCATTTAACTATGTTGATTCACTAACATTACATTTAAAACTAATGTGAGTCATTGCTAATGTAAATGAGCACCATCTCTCGAAGATCCTCAGCACTGTGTGGCAAAAGGGTAATGGCAAACCTTGTAATCGGTTTGTGGTGCACGTTCTGTGAGTGCTTATGGTAATATTTATTTATAAAAAATGTTTTACCTGGAAGTAATATATTGAGTTACCTCTAGTTTTCAAGTATGTCCTGGGCACAGAGTTATGACTAATCATACATGGTTACAATACATAGTTACATAAGTGAACATGGTATACAT
Organism: Ascaphus truei; assembly: GCF_040206685.1. Taxonomy (NCBI): domain Eukaryota; kingdom Metazoa; phylum Chordata; class Amphibia; order Anura; family Ascaphidae; genus Ascaphus; species Ascaphus truei. Next base: position 208,660,748 of record NC_134483.1, on the reverse strand, counting down.
TATATACAAGACATTGCATGCACAGTTGGAGATAATATATATTATACGAGTATATAACAGTGACACACCAGAATAAAATGTGAGACATGTTTAGTTTTGAAAGAACTTAAACTGGTGGTGGCTGTGAGAGTCTCCGGTAGATTGTTCCAGTTTTGGGGTGCACGGTAAGAGAAGGAGTGGCCAGATACTTTGTTGAGCCTTGGGACCATGAACAGTCTTTTGGATTCTGATTTCAGATAAGTGCTGTATGTGGTAGGGGTGATGAGCTTGTTCAGGTACACGGGTAGCTTGCCCAGAAAGTTTTTGAAGGCAAGACAGGAGAGATGAACTTTTCACCTAGACTCGAGTGATGACCAATCTAGTTCTTGTAGCATTTCGCAGTGGTGTGTGTCAAGTTTGCTAAGGTGGGTTTGGGGTACCGAGCCGTATACTATGTCCCCATAGTCAATAATTTGCATTAGCATCTACTGTGCGATACGCTTTCTGACCAGCAGACTATGGAAGTTTCATGGAGCATATGGACGTTCAACATTCTAATAAAGGGTTAAAGCAGATGTCTATATGAATGTAACTCGTATAATGTTAGCTATATCTAACCCACGGAACATGTCCTGCTTAAATTGTTTTTTATTAATCTTAGTCTTTAGTGTCTCAGATTAACAATTAACATGGAAAGATTTACTCTGCACAGGGCTTCGGTCAGAGCTTCATTTTATTCTCCAGTTTATATGTCCAACACTGTCTTCTGAATGGACCATCATGTTTTAAAAATTTAAAAAGGAAAAGACAAGAAGGGATGTATTAAAGCAAGTATTAAAATAAAACTGCGATCGGTGTAGACTGGTGCTTTAACCCTTTGCGGTCCAATTAATTTTCACTAAGTGCGCCTGCAGGTCTGATTTAATTTTTGGAAAAAAAAACACACATACAGCTCAACCCCATTATAGCGCGATTTGCACACTGTGCACACTCACAGCACACTGTGCACACTCACAGCACACTGTGCACACTCACAGCACACTGTGCACACTCACAGCACACTGCGCGTGTTAACTGTATATAGATATAGTACTATGCGGGTGGTAGAGGTGCGCTAGGAGCGAGAGTGGGCAGAGCGCTTCAGGACTCTGCCCACAAGTTCTCTCAATTCACTCAGAGTATGGGAGGAGTGTCCGTCTGTGTCTCTCTGGGTCTGCGTGTGTGTCAGTGTGTGTGTGTGTGAGTATCTGTAGTACACACTGGTACTGACACGCGCGCTGCTCTGTCGCGCGCTCTCTCTCACAAATGTTTAGTGCCTATAGGCCAAACGGTGACGCGCACGGGTAGGAGGTGTGGCCATGACGTCACAATTGTAGGCCACACTGTGATTGGCTGTGACAATGTCACGTGGCACGGCAGCCCCTCAAATACAAATTTCTTTGTATTTCCACACAGCTGCCGCGTCGGCACTGGATAAACTGTCATAGGGAGACGGGTATCTATCATGGCATCGCACGCGTGCCGGCGCTTAGTATAATACCAGCCTTAGTCTGATATTCTTTTATATAGCATGGCGCGCAACACTGCCTGCTGTAGTTCATTTTCTGTATGCCGGGGAGTACTTGCAGCAGATTATTGAGCTGATTTGTTTCCTGACCTTGTGCTGGCATTTGTAGTTTGCCTGACAACCTCAAAGTCTTGTGTTTTTTGTGCCATGGAAAACAGACCCTAAACCAGCTTTTGAAATCTCACGGCTATTTCTTCCTTCATAATTAACCCTGCTGGTTTACATGTTGGAACCTGTGTAATGCATGTCCAACTACAGTATTTGATCTAATTCACATGATTCTTGTATGTTTAGAACTCATTTTTGTATGGCTTCTATTTTTCTGATTTTAATTTCTCAGTTTATTTTCTTATGTCTCAATTTACTTCGGCCTACAGAAACACCTTGACTGGATCTATTGCTCCTTTCACCTTGCTTACTAGCTTTTAATGTCTGTTGAATAGTAACAAAAATAATCTGAGGAGTAATACAGGGCATGTGTTCTCAGACTGGTCTTTGCATGAAGAGTTTTTTTTGTTCACCTTAAAATACCTCAAAATTACTGTCAGAGCTGAAGACTGATTGTACAGATCCAGGCCAAGTATTTTTTTATTTTTGTTGATTTGACAAGCTTCCCAATGTTACAGCAGTGTTGCAGTTTTACAAACACATACAGTATGTAGTTATCAAAGGCATGCTAACTAAAAAATAATTGTGTGCCTCATGAATAAAAGGCTATGTTGTAAGCCATTTTTGTTATGTTTTTCTTTGGTTAGCATAGTTTAAACAGTTAACTAAATAAAGAAAAACGAACCCGTGCTGTCAAGAATATTAATGTTGTGAGCTACAGTACACAATTAAAAAGAAAAATAGTTACGTCAAAATTTCTCTCAATAAAGAGGGTATTGAGTTAGGCATATATAGGAATAATGCAAATAAACATGGAACCGGTAAAGTTTAAGTTGCAATTTGTATTCTTCATAAGGAATTGGCATTAATCGATTTTAAAGTGTAGATTTTCCTAGCACTCCAGTTGTGGGATAAAGGTAGATTAAGATTTCTGTGGTGAGTTGCGACTTTGTGCCAGGATCTCCTCCAAACGGTTACACTTTCAAATAATCAAAATAAAGAAGACGTAGTCACACTCGTAGTAATTATAAGATTCTCACACCTTTTATTAATATAAAGACATAAAGTAGCACAATGTTTTGGTGTAAAAAATTGAACCCTTCTGGTGCTTCTATTTGTCTTCTGTGTATTATTAAACGGTCTGAGGATCTTTTGAACACTGAGAGCTTCTACCTCTCTATTTTAATAATTTTCGTTAAAGATGGCTGTCATGTACACCGCTACCCATCTGTTTGTGTGACTCGCCTTCCACAGGGCACTAAATATAAGAACTTCCCAAAAACTGTCACACATTTCACTCCGATTACACTGCCACCACCAGGATTAATTTAAGGATACACCTCAGGAGTCCTCGGTTCCCCTTTATACTTGAAAAATATGTAATTAGTACAAAAACCCAACCTGACACAACTTTTTCGAAAATGTGGCAAATCTCTTCAAAAAGGTAGTAGATTTAATCAGAGCTCACACTACTTAATACATTTTATTTTTAATGTTACAAAGTGTACAGTGCTTGTTACAGAAAAAAACACATACAATATAAGATGCAGACCAGTTCATGGAATAAAAGGGAATAAAGCAGCATATTTTATTCCACCTACCTAGACTTTTCGGTCATGAGATTTGAGAGCTGAAAATTCACGTTTCATTGATATAACGTCCCTTAGATTAATTCTGATTTATGGATGCTCAAATCATATACATTTACAAACATACATATACAAACTGATAAAAGGGCCTGTCACGGGAGACCAGTACTTTTCCACCAAAACCACCCCGATCACTAGCACCATACAGGACAAAGTTATTGAATAAAATGGGGTTTATTCTGGCACGCCAGCAGACAAACAAAGATGTACAAAACACGATACAATACAAAATGGGGTCCTGGGCAGTAGACAAGAGCCTCGCTAGGTGCAGGGGCCTGATTCAAGAAGGCTCGTCCTGTCTGCTTCTTCCCAGAGTGTCTCTCTGAAAGTAGATCTGATTCTCTGATCAGCAGCACCCCTTATATAGCCCTCTGTGGCTATCCATTGCATGGGAGGGGGCTACTGGGCAATCAGAGCACAAATTAAGTTAGTGCCACAATAGCCAGAGGGCGTGCTAAAAACCCATCCCTGATTGTTCACTTAATCCAATTAACACTTTACAGGGCTGACGCCCAAATCCCATCACAGTGCTTACACAGATCACAATCTCTATCTCATTTTGCTTTCTTGCAGGGCTGACACCCAAAGTACATTTACAGAAGAATAACGAATATAGACTTTGAAATACATTCTTACAGACATGGAAATACATTTACACATTCCCTGTTCTTCCCCAGATGTTAAATACATTTGGCCAAAATAAGCCTTACAAAGGTGGCCAAATTACATAAATTTAGGGGTAGCTAGCTGGGCTTCATAAATTTTGTGATGTCAGCAACCCCTACCGTCACAGGGCCAACTTTTTGTGGGTGTCTTATCTCCTAGTCTTCAATATTTCCTTGACATTTTTATGCCTGAGAGAATAATTTTAAACCCAAATGAATCTGAGCGAATAAAATACAACACACTCCCTGCAACCACTAGAATAATGCTACCAATAACACTGCATTTTGATCATTTTAACGCACGCATAGACGTCTGGTTTGGCGCTACTCCTAATTTTAAGAGTGAAACAAATTATCTGACACAGACCAAGACACCCCGCACATGTGATTGTTACACGTGCATTTCTGCTCCTCAGAAATCTATAGCTTCTTTTATTGTGTATTGCACCAGATATGAATTATCATCCAGAATGTGACTCTTTAATGTTGGTGAATGGTGCATCATCTCGGTCACCTTGGAGTCTGCAGGCCAGAGAAGGTCTTAGGAATGGAGAGATTTTTTTTTTAAGCCTGGCATGATCAGATACAATCATTCTGCCAAATGTGACATGTCCTCTCCATGTAAGCACTCTTCTCCCTTCTATTGGTTTTTATTATTTTATTGCCTTTAATAAAAGGCATGCCCCCATGACCAGTCACTGGTAGCACTTCTTAAAAAGAAGTGTTCTTTTCTTTGCAAAAGAAAGTTAACCCCTTGGTTGCTGCATTGCTCACACAATTTAACCCATGCATTGCTCTGTCGTGACAAGTGCGATGATTAGGTTGTATTAACCTTAAAACCGCCTAAAAGTGTCTATACACAAAATGGTGTGGCCAGGAAGACTCCATATGTCTGTATAAGTTTACTACATTTAACATATTGTGGATCTGATTCGATTCACAAGAATAACAAATATATCTTTTTAACATTTGCAGTCTAATGAATTAAATGATGCTAAACAATCCAAGCTTGTGAGGGTGCAAAGGACAGCTATCCATTTCTCTCAAATTTAGTATTAACGTAAAAAAAAAAAAAAATTCTCCTGCATTAAACTCCCCCCGAACGTGATGAGGTGGGTAACAATATGTCTGTTTTTATACTTGGGCATTTTTTAATTCAGAAGAAACCCCTCTTCTCTCCCCAAACCATGGAAATCTCGTTGGAGTAATGGATGGCGGTTTAAGGAAACTACCAGAAGGTGGGCTTATTTCCGTTTCAAATGTAGGGGCTTTCAGGATATACAGTAAACCATGTATTTGAGATGAATTTAGAATGAAACAGAGTATTTTCTCTATGCTAAACAAGGAGCGTGAATGCTCAGATTTCCAACGCGAGACCCTCTGAGATCTAAATATGCCTTAAAGTGTGTGAGGGAGTTCAGTTTGTTTTACCGTTATTTTAATGAAACGGTCTGCATATATTATTGCTTGTAACCTTATTTTTCTGTAAGCACTGTAGTACTTTATAGTACTTTATTAAATCTAACATTTGAAAAGTATGGTCTTTAGACCTAATTTAACTTTCCACGCTTTCAAGAACTGCATTTTCCCAAACATGTTGCTATAATAGATTTTGTTCATTACTTATTTTTCTAGTTAAACGGGGACTAAGGACCCCTAGCCATTAGACTTTTCTTTATCCTTGATGGTGGCAGCGATTTAAGGATATATAATTGTGACTTATTGAGGAGACCTATTACTCATTTTTGGGACCCTGCGTGGGAGAAAAGTGGGTCAGCTAGATAGCTGCATATATTAACCCTTGTCACATATGTTGCGTGCTCACAGGTGTGCCGTATGTGACAGCCCATCGGCTGTTTTACTGCAGAATCATGAAGACTTGCGTTGGATACAGTTGGTTTGGTTACAGCTGAACTTAAGGTCTTCTGCTTTACTCGATGTAGTTTTCTCTGAGCTCGACAGGGCATTTGATTGTTTTTTTTGTCTTTTTGTTACGTATGTTAGCTCTATTCAGCAATACATTGGCGTACATTTGGAAGTTTGGTAGTCCTGCACAAGACTAGAAACAAAAGTCGTTTAGGGAAAATTTGAGACCCCCTGATTTTGGGGAGTGCCATGAAGGTTCAACTGAAGAGCAACATCGTAGGAGGAATGTGCGAAGTAATACAGCTGCTGAATAATATTGTGCAGTCCTTGTGGCCGTCGCTGTATAATTTATGATGGAGTTGTCTTTATAAAATGTTATTGAACTATTACACAGAATAACAATGGTGATTTAAGTTGGGTAATATTGTAGTTAACAAGATTTGAAAGTTAATTGGTTGAATAATAGACTAGTAGATAACTCAATAAAAACTCTGCTCAGATTGCCGTTCATTTTAAGGTTATTTGTAATTCACAGGATTTACATTTTGTTAATCTAAGGCTTGCTTTGTTAATGTAGTGTCACTGCTGTTGAAAGGAGTAGAACCCTGTAGCCTATTGCCTTGAAACAAAGCATTCAAACAACTACGAACATCTGTCTATCAAGCCTATAAATAATGTAAAGAGCAGGCATTAGCAGGTTACCCAGAACTAGTCATACCTCTGTTTTTGGTATCCGGCAGCAATCCTGAATATTCACACAACACAGTATAATGATCTTATTCTGTTGAAGGTGGATGCAAATAAATCTTCACGTTTTTTCACTTTGGGCACTCTTTATGTACAGCACAATTTTATTTGGGAGCAAGCCACAATAGGAACATTATTAGTGCCTTCCCAGAATAGAATATATTCATGAAATATTATCAAATTGTTGCATTTCAGGCTTAAAATTCCTCCTTTTTAATTTTGGTACGTGGAGTTAAATTTCCTAATGTCTTCTATGATGTGATTTTCTACCGGAGTTTTAAATATTTATACAGAGAAAACAAGTTAACTACCAAAAGGCAACAAAATGGATACAAATATATTTGCCAGAATAGAAGTAATTGTGTTTTTGCAGCATGTAGTTTGGATGTCAATCATTCCATGCAGCCATATCAAAAAGCCAAAGGCTATGCCTCCGGATACCAGAGGAAGTCACCTTATTGTGAACAACCTTTGCTACAGACACATACGGTACTATGCTGGTTCTGTTCTTAATCTCTGACGCAGTCTAGGTCAGTGGATCAACCTTTTTTTGGTTAAGGAACTCCAGAACTCGACTGGGAAAATAAAATGTGTGTGTGTTTCATAACTTAAAAGCAGAAAGCCTAATGCTTTACCACCTGTTGGACTCCTCGAAGTTGTGAGATTGAACTATGAGAATACGTGTTATTTGGCACACCCCTCTGTTGAATTCTATCTTTCATGCTCAAATGATTTATTTTTATGTTTAAAACATTGCCCATGTGACAAGGACAGGGCAGCTTTTTGTGGGTGTGTCTTATCTCCCATTCATCAATCTTTCGTGACATTTATAGCTGGGGGGGGGGAGTGATTTTAAACCCAAATGAAACTGCAAGTATAAAATACCTTATAACTCTCTACCTCCTAGAATGTTACTCATAGTTGCATTCGTATGATTTTAATGCACGGTCTTGACGGCGCTAATTATTATGAGTGGGGAAACAAATATCTGCATATGCATAATTTTGTCTGCCACAAATCTATTTTTTTTTAAATCTTTGCGAATTACACCAGATTTTAATTATTCCTTTTTTAAATCTATATGTAAATTGATGTCCTTTCTGTTACCTTTTGTCTGCTAGTCAAAAAAATCTCAGGAATTTAGACAATGCCCTTGAAGATAACCTTGAGATAATGTCAAATCTCTGGTACATCTATAAACTTTCTCCAGTCACTTGTTCCAAACATATTGTTTTATTGACCCATTAATGCAAAGACTGTTGACTCATGAAACATTACAGGAGACGATAAAAAATTTTTTGAAATTAAAGTTAACCCATTTATTACTGTATTGTTTACATAACTGAATAGTCTAAAGGCATTAATGTGCAAAGACATCTTTACAAATTCCCTTCCTCGGTTTTTACACCCAACAACAGAATCGATGAAGACTCGTGTGTGTGTGTGTGTGTGTGTGTGTGTGTGTGTGGACAAATCACCAAAAAAATCTACTCGCCACCTAGTACCACACGTGTGCTGCTTGGGTCAATAGGAGCTCGCCACGATGTTAAATCCACTCGGCGGGGGCGTGCAAATGTATAGGTTTGTCGAACACTGTGAATATGTATTTGCATACACACACATACATACACACACACATACACACACACACACATACACACACACATACATACACACACATATACAGACATACACAGACATACACACACACACACACACACACACACACACACATACACATACATATACTCACTCACTTTCTGTCCACTGTGGGACCTTCCTCAGGGTTATGTGTGATAAAGCCATGGCCAAACACACTATGTACCCTATAATGACCCAGAAGTACAAATCATGACAATTCTAAACACCCAGTAACCATGTTCAGAGCCTGTTTGCTCATAAACCCCACATAAACATAATTGACACGTGTAGGCTGTGTGGTCCCTCTCACACTGTGGTGACTACATACACCCACAATGCCACCCAGTCACCCTAGCTAACACGACCTTCTTGTTTATGTAACTGCCACGGCTGCTTTGACTGTCAGTTCCTGATCACGGACAAGACTGACACATCTGCATGATGGCACGGATATTAAAATATCTGGGTCTGGGCTATTTATTGCAGCCATAGAAGTGGATGACACTTATAATAGTGACCTCCTGGGTCAGCTTAACATGGCTATACCTGAAGGGCATAACTTTATCTCTACAATCAGACGCAGAACTATACCACATTTTTAAATCTGATATGCTAGTGGAGATGGGTTTTGAAATATTAAGTGTCTGTGACGTTAAAATAAAGCTCACTCCAGAATCCTGTGCAGTCTTAAGACACGTTCTATAATGCCGGGCGCGCTGAATTTTAGTTGGCTGACACTAGTCAGCCTTTCTATACAAGGGCTGCGCGTGTGCACGGCAGGGATAGGGGGGCCGACAGACAGCGGCGAAGATGAGGAAAATCGTGTGTGTGTGTGTGTGTGTGTGTGTGTGTCAATGATTGCAGAACTAAAAAAAAATATTTATTATAGCTGCAGTTCAGGCTCCCGTTTTTTTTTTTTTTTTTTTTTACTTCAATAGTTTCATCTGGGCAATCTCTACTTGCCTAAAAAAAAAAAACTGCATAGCTGCCGGTCAATTCGTTCTCCGTCTATTGATCGGCAAAGTTTGGCGATATCTTTAAATATGGGGAATGTAAATCGTTGCTATAGGAACAAGCATGCTTGTTAAAATAGAATACAAGAAAATTGGTCTTTCAAAGTTGTTGTTTTTTTAAAACAAAATGCTAAAAGTATTTTTTCTTATTACAGAACTGATTTATTAAAAAAAAACACACATGCAGGATATTGCTTGAACTGCAGCTTTAAACTTATTTTTTCTTTAAAAAAATCTTATTTAGGACTTCCTTTCACTCACACAACCCATGCACACACATTTACATTACCTGCAGCTCCTGTCTCTATAGACAGGAAAAGCATGCGGCACGTGCACGCTCGTTCGCATAGGCACGCACGGCCGCATGCTGTATATAACAGGCCTAAATCTTAGCATGGTCATCTCCAGAAGCTAGAGATGATCAAACCAGGACATGCTCATGGGGGCAAGATACGAACATTGTGAATTACACAAAGGCTTCGGGGGGAAGGGGTGGGGTACTGGATATTTGTAATTCCAGTAATTTTATCTCTTATGATCATTAATTATGTTAGCATTTTAAATGGACTGTAATGCAATTCCCCCCCCCCCCCCCGCCCCCCACACCAGCCACCTGTGGCAGCCGTTTGCTTGTGAAAATGTAGTAGAGATCTAGCAAACATCCCCACTTCCTTAATCAGAGCAGGGAGTTGCAGTGTCCCAGAGCCAAATTGAACCAAAGACAGTGACCATCTAATATAGCGTAATGTTTGATGGTTGCATCTAATTCACCAAACTTCATTGATTTGCGAGGTGATTACTTGTGACTTTTATGTCAATGATTTTTACTGCACATCAGCAAAAGGGGCTTGTCCTCAAAATATTTTTGACAAGAAGGTACCATACTTAGTTCTCTGCTTCCCAACGATGACCACCTTCTAGCACAATAAAATGTGCTCTTCCCCAATAAATCCCATCACATCCAGATCTCTACTCCCAAGCTATGACTCCTTTACTGTGTTTTTTTTTCTCTTCATTTAAAACAGAAATCTGTACTGCTCCCACTAGTTGTGTTTTTTTTTGTTGGGGTTTATAAATGCCACAGTTGTAGAAGCCCTGCTTCAAAACATGCATTTCTTTTTGGATAACATTTGGTATTTTCCAACACTAAATTATTTAAAAACGTTATTATTGTCCCCATTCATATAGAAAATTTGCCAGAAGATCTACAATTCTTGAAATCCTCTTTATTAAAGCTTAGGTGGGAAGTAGGGGAACCCAGGACAGAACCTCGTTCATGTCAGCTCCAGAGAACCCCTGATCCCTAACATGCATACCGTAACGTCCTGGTTGTTTCAATCCCCCATGCCACGCGGACCAATAGCAACTTATTTCACGGCTCCCTTTTGATCCCGTAACACAATATAGGCTTTCGTTTACAGGTATATGTATTTCAAGTGCCAAGCGGGTCATCGGATCTAACATCCTAGGAGACCCCCTCCCTCCCCCCTGCTTCCCATCTATGTAGGAAAAAGACCATGCAAACAACGTTTAAAGCAGCAGTTCTCCCTACTTGTGTTTTTTTTTTAGGGTTGTTTAATGATCCCTTGTCATGAGAACCATTTGCCCGTTACAATGTAGTACACTGTTTGTTAAATTTGCTGAAATGTTATGTTTTTATGTAAACCATGCATATGTAACATAAACTGGAATGACCTTTGGTTGGATATCATTTTTTTTCTGTTCATAAGGGTTTTGTTTCATCATTTTCTTTTCTATAACAGGAGCCAATGAAATCCAGAGCACCCCAGCTACATTTGGAATACAGATTCTACAAGCAATTAGGGTCTGGAGGTAAACTATTTGCTATACTTTACGTTGAATGTTTTATTATGTTGCTTTTGGTCTCGATTTCATTTTTTTCAGTTAACTGAAGTATGTCTAATCTATATCGTTTAGCTATATATATCCTCACCTGCAGTACACACACTTGCAGTTGGTTTTGTGTATGGGTGGTGTATCTATTGGTAATAGCAAGATATTTGAAGTGTTTTAAAGTTTAGTTATGTAAACCATAACCTAGCTAACATTGTGCTGGTAAAAATTGGTTATTTATTTTTTCTTAAGCATGCATTTATTATTTGGATTCCCGTTTATTTCCAGCTCGGATTAGGGATTCTAGGTTAAGAGCTAATGTCAGCCCATGTGTCGTCAGTAACCATGCTATTTTCTAAATGTGTAGCTAGTGTTTCTCTTCTGCATTGAAGTTCTCCCTAGTATTGTGCAGGCAATACATGTGGCAGTGCTTTGATGAACATAAATTGCTAGACTGGTTTTGCACATTTCATAGTATTACGGTGATGCTAAATAGTATGCAACACATTCATTTTGGTTTTGTCCCCCCCCCCCCCTTAAAAAGAAACCACCAACCATGTCTAGCAACTTTAATTTAGCAGTTCTAAATCTGCACTGCATAATTGAGGCTTTTTTTTGTGTGTGGGAATGCTTCTTAAAGAAAAAATAAATGCACAGTATGTATATGCCTGGAAATGTAATCCTTATTTCTGTGCTTTGGGGCAGTGCTGACTGACCTCCCACCACCGTTGCAACCAGCAACAGCGCAACCTATCAACGTTGCCAGCAAGACAGGTCACGTCAGTCAGCACTGCTCTGCAGCACAGGTGCCAGGATTACATTTATAGGTGCCCAGGCGTGGGGGTGGGGGATGAGGGATGAGGGGCTGGACTTCTGACAGTGGGGTGAGGCGGGTGCAGGAGAATTTGTTTCAGATACACGCAGAGAATCTGCTGCTCAATAAAATGTGGGCTCCTAAAAATTCTCCATGGCTCGTGTGTGTGTGTGTCTACCCCTGTTTTCTTAATACACACACAAATATTAACAAAACTTTCAAATCTGACTGATGCCATTTACAGATCAAAAGTTCAAAAATAAGTTTTTAAACAGAAATTGTCCTAACTCTTAACTATGGGTGCGTTTAGTGAGTTATCTACAGAAGAGCTTAGCTTGCAATTTCATTTTTGAGTTTTGATGATATATGAAGTAAAAATGAGTTGCAAAAGGTCATGAAGTTGGCATTGACGTTTGTACCAGGTTCTGCTACCCAGTTCCACTACTCGCGAAGAGACCCAACTCCTTCAGTTAGCCGCATGAATGGAATTTATTTTACAGGTTTCTTAAATTGTCAGATTTCTTTTTTTGTATACAATATTAGATAATCTTTGACCACCTTGGTGTTCCAGAAATGGCACTGTTTAACCAGGTTCCAAATATTGTTTCTTTGTTTTATTCTCTTAAAGTGGCATTGTTATTGATGTTCCCTTAGACTGTATTGAGTCTGCTGCTGCAAGAGCTCTATAACAGATTTCTCTAGCAGCAGAAAAGTCAACCAATTAACCTGAGCCCCGAAACCCAATCAAGATGGCATTGTGTTGAATTTGTATTAAGAAATTCAAAGTGGCAAAACTATTTACTTTATCTCTTAAAGATGCAGCAAATATAACATTTGTTTTCCGAGTGATAAAGTGAACCAGAAAAAGCACATACAAATATTGTATCAGTTTAAAAGCTACTTATTGCAAACCTAAGCATTTCATTTGATTTTACATGTCCTTTCATTTAATTTATATTGGAAATCAGCATGTTGCTGTTTGAAAACATATTGCATACAACGTTTTGCGTCTTGGCAGATTTTTTTTTTGTTTTTACAGTATTGTGTGTTAATTAATTTTACCAAAAGTTTATTCACAAAGCACCATTGATTTTTAATTTTTTTTTATAATCCTCTGTGTTCCTAGAGGAAATGTAATATACTTTAAATGAATCAGTTGCACATAGGACAGTAAATATGAATGGCGGCTTATACTTACAAATATGTAAGAAATCGGATATAAAAATGACATGACAGCAGTGAATTGATATAGCGAAGACATACAACAGAACAGTGCATGCTAGTGTAACCCTCCCTGCTGGCTCCCTAGGGAGATGACATCGGTGTGGTGTGTGTAAATGGCTTCTCCGCATGCTTTACCTTGACTCAGGGTGCTGGAATTCAGGCGGCCGGGCGATGAGGTTGCAAGGTTGTATAAAAATGGGCACCAGGAACTTTTTTATATGGTAGAATTTTCATTTATTTGTGTCCCCCAAGCACCGGGACCGCTCATTCATATTGTGACAGCGTTGCACTTTATTTTATTTCTGACGTACAGGAATATGGTTCTTCCATCATTCCCCCCCTCTTTAACACTCAAATGGAGGTACATACCTTATTTCTTCACTGTGCTAAAATGTGGGCTCCTAAAAATTCTCCCTGGCTCGTGTGTGTGTGTGTGTGTGTGTGTGTGTGTGTGTGTGTGTGTGTGTGTGTGTGTGTGTGTGTGTGTGTGTGTGTGTGTGTGTGTGTGTGTGTGTGTGTGTGTGTGTGTGTGTGTGTGTGCCCCTGTTTTCTTAATACACACACAAATATTAACAAAACTTTCAAATCTGACTGATGCCATTTACAGATCAAAAGTTAAAAAATAAGTTTTTAAACAGAAATTGTCCTAACCCTTAACTGTGGATGCGGTTTGTGAGTTATCTACAGAAGAGCTTAGCTTGCAATTTCATTTTTGAGTTTTGATGATATATGAAGTAAAAATGAGTTGCAAAAGGTCATGAAGTTGGCATTGACGTTTGTACATTAATGTACATCATTGTTTTGGGACATCTCATCATGGTCTCTGTAATACGAGGACCATTGGGGGTCCTAGCCGGTCCTGTATATGTAACGCAATACCATGGCTTTTATGGTAACTGCCACTTTCACGTCGGCCTGAGAGGAGTGTCAATGCAGATCCGCAGTTACAGCAGATCCGCTGGCATCTGTGAATCTTCGTTGCTGAGGCCCTCTGTCACATGTCGTTTCACTTGGCAACTATACTGGACTCCCTTAGTCTTCTCTAGGGATCTTAACTAACAAGGTTACAATCCCTGTCTATAACATAATAAAGTAGGGGGGCTTGGTCTGCTATTACTTTAAGAACATGGGTGTCTGCTCTCCCCGAGGCTCCACTCCACTTGTCTTCCTGGGACCTAACCTTCCAGAACAGTCCCTCATCCTTAAATGGATCCCCATAGCAATCCAGGGTGGGGTCTCGCAAACACTAATACTGCAAGTAACCTTTTAGGAGGAGTGTTACACTAGCGTATATTGCAATAAATTCTAACAAGTATTTAGCTACACATTATTACATTGTTAGGTTATATGGCATCATAGATTTTGCATACACAGTACAATGGGGGGAAGGGAGGGGTTGAAAGTGAATTTAATTATAAATACAGTAGTTAAAATGGGCTCCTTAAATTGGTTTACATTAGATTGTTAAATGTGAACCATAGCTGCAGATTGAACTCCAAATATGCAATACATGCTGCTGCAGTCGTACAGAGGAGTTCCCTCTTACCATTTTTCTTGTTGTAATAAATGCAGCAGTTCTATACTTTTAGGACAATGTAATTATCTAAATTGTCAATCCGTTCTCCTGTGATTTGATTGGAAAAGATCCTGCTTTTCCAGGCACCTAACATGTCTGCCTATTTCAAAAGAGTAAGTGCTGTACGTTTCTAAATGCTTGCTATAGCAACTCAAAGAAGCTTAATACATTAACTCTTTAAAAAGAGCATAAAGTGTGAAAAGTAAAAAATATACATTGAGGTTTATCTAATACTACACAACTGATTTATTAAAAAAAAAAAAATCTCACACAGGATTTGGAAGGTTAATCTGCCTTCAAATCAGTCTCCCTGGATTGGACCTGGTGAACCTCTTGATAGCACATGTTTTTCTCTGTCCTGTAACATATTCAGTGGGGTCAGGAGCTTGTGGTGTTGTTGGAGGCATCCGCAACGCAGCTGTTAATAGACTGAAGCATAGGAAGTCTATATCAGGGTCCTATATTCTTGTACCCTTGGTATCAGGATCTATGGAGTCTGGCTCTAAACAAATTGTTTCAGTTACACCAATGTCATTATGTTATGATAAGTTGTCTTCGTAAGTTGTGTTTCTGAATGATTGATCATAATATAATTTTGTACTGTTACATATTGTAGTGTAAAATATCAATGAGTTTGGAAACAGGGTAGGTAATTTAGTTCTCCAATATGTTGTCTATCCCTTAATACTACAAAGGAGAAACAGGTGCTCAAAACACATCAGGACATGGAAAGAAAGTGAAAACACAAAATAGTGCAATATTGTCAACCCAACAGATGATTTCAGTGTTGAAAGTTCTATAAAATTTGCACTCACGTGTTTAACGTGAAATGAAAGCGTTGTGGTTATTAGAAGTTACCAACTTTTGTCTCCAGATTGGTACTCCAGATCCATATAGAGGGGGGGAAATCCATATACAAAAAGGGAAAGCAAAAATAGTATAGTACTGTTTTTAATATTAAAAACACAAAGTATTCCACTTACATAAGTGCCTTTGTTTGTGAGCATTCAAACCACCCTGGGTCATATGGTCAGATAAGGATGTTCACAGCAACAGCATCTGCTCCACGGCCGTCACAGCAAGTACTGGGCTGAATAAAGTTGTCCTCCACTCTGGATGTCATCAACAAGGGCTTCTTAGTAATCACTGATTCACCCAACGCGCGTTTCCACTGCAAATTACTAAGAAACCTTTGTTGATGACATCCAGAGTGGAGGACAACTTTATTTCCCCCCCTCTATATGGATCTGGAGTACCTATCTGGAGACAAAAGTTGGTAACTTCTAATAACCACAACGCTTTCATATCACGTTAAACACGTGAGTGCAAATTTTATAGAACTTTCAACACTGAAATCATCTGTTGGGTTGACAATATTGCACTATTTTGTGTTTTCACTTTCTTTCCATGTCCTGAAGTGATTTGCGCACCTGTTTCTCCTTCGTTTGCTGATTGAATCTGGTTTGAATTCTACGTCGGGAGCTGCACTCATTAAGGATAGTATACCATTTGTGTTATTTGATTTATTAGTAATATTATTTGCGCTTGTTTTTCCTTTCACTATCCCTTAATACTCCACAGCTAGGAGAGGGACATTACTGGACTTGGTAATATAGTTACATAGTTACATAGTAGATGAGGTGGAAAAAAGACGTACGTCCATCAAGTTCAACCTATGCTAAATTTAGACAACAACAAATTGTTGAGGAACCAGTTAGGAGAGGGACATTACTGGACTTGGTAATATCAAACAATGTAGAAGTAATAACAAATATTAGTCGGGAAACATTTGGTAAACGGTGATCGTAAGAGTCTCATTTGAAAAGAACAAACAAGAACCATTTATGGGATCACCCAAAAACTTTTTTAGAAAGGTACATCCCTTACGATCGGATGAAAAGAGATTTCACCAGCAACAAAGGAAAGATATCTTCACAGTAAGGGCAGTTTAAATGTGGAATTCATTACCCATGGAAACTGTGGTGACAGATACAATAGATCACTTTAAGAAAAGGTCGGACATATATTTTTAGAAAGGAATGGCATACCTACTACCAAATCAGTAAACTTAAGAAGAATGTGGATCCAGGTAGAAATGTCATTGCCATTACTGGAGTCAGGAAGGAATTATTATTTTTCCGTTATGAGCTATCATTGAATAATATTTCACTGTGGTTTTTGTTTGCCTTACTCTGGATCAAAATACTGTAAATTTAAATATACAGTAGGCCAAGTAGCTGTCTAAAGTTAATATAGGTTTAACTCAATGGACGTGTCCTTTTTCAACCTTATCTACTATGTAACAATGTAATGAGCCATTAAACATGCCATATTGGGAATTGCCCCCAAGTGCCAGAAATTGATGTTTCGGCAATGCACACGAGTACAGAATCAATTTAGAATACTAATATTGATACTCCACTGGTATTCTAACGAGTATTTTCACAAGTGCATTCAATATCTGTCCTGTATAAGACCTAAAATCTTCTAAACAGTTCATATTCCGCTGCCTATGAAATCTGAACATAAAAAATATAGACGTGTCTATTCTTCATCTCTGGTGAACCATATTAGAAAAGTCTATTGTGTTGTTTTTATCAAAAAATCCTAAAAATAGTGCATGTGTGGTCATACATTGACGAACTTTGGACAATTGCTTAATGTATAGGTGGCTAATATGGTTTAATGATTTGTTTTCCCTATATTGAATTGTCATTCAGTAAGAGTTCTCTTCAGCATGATATTTAATAAGTAATTTCTTTAATTTATTACTCTTGACATGTACACATGTACACACATTTATTTAACGATTTATTGTGAAACAGAATGTTAATATACTAACGACCTCATCTAATCTGAATTATTGTAAAAGCTGTTAGTTTTGGCGAATTAAACAGTCTGAAAGGGCCTATAATTATCCTCAAATCTGTTTATAGGGGCAATTCAAACATTATAGTGAATACAGCTTAACCCCGTTATAGCGCGACCCGTTATAACGTGAATCCACTTATAACACGGTTTTCACGTGGCTCCCGTTTAAAAAAATAAATAAAATAAAATAAATAAAAATTTTACATTATTTTTTAACTTTTTTTGCATACTGCACACTGCACACTGCACACACTGCACACACTGCACACACTGCACACACTGCACACACTGCACACACTGCACACACTGCGCACACTGCACACACTGCACACTGCACACACTCACTGCACACACACTCACTGCACACACACTCACTGCACACACTCTCACTGCACACACTCTCACTGCACACACTCTCACTGCACACACTCTCACTGCACACTGCACACACTCTCACTGCACACTGCACACACTCTCACTGCACACTGCACACACTCTCACTGCACACTGCACACACTCTCACTGCACACTGCACACACTCTCACTGCACACTGCACACACTCTCACTGCACACTGCACACACTCTCACTGCACACTGCACACACTCCCAGCACTCACTGCTCACTGCACACACTCCCAGCACTCACTGCTCACTGCACACACTCTCACTGCACACACTTTCACTGCACACACTCCCAGCACTCACTGCTCACTGCACACACTCTCACTGCACACACTCTCACTGCACACTGCACACACCACACTCACACCACACCTCCCACTCCCCCTCCCTACCTTTGGTGTCGGCTGCTGAGATCGGAGCGGAGCTGGCATCAGGAGGGGGGGTGTCGGGAGGAGGGGGGGTGGTGTGGATGCTGGTAGGGGGGGTGAGTGAGGAGCAGGCTTGGACTCGAAGGGCCGCGTGGGCTAGGCCCAAAACTGATTATGCCGCGGAGGGCTGGTAGGTGTGGGGGCCTCAGGGGGGGGGGGGAGGAAGTGGATGCCGGTGGAGGGGGATGGATGCCGGTGGTGGGAGGTAAGGAGCAGGTTGCGTCTGGACTCGGAGGGCCGCTGCTGGGGGACGTGTAGGGCTTCCGGCCACCACTTCCTTCCCTCCCTCCTTACTCCCTCCCGATTGGGCGCGCGGCGGCCATTTTTTTAAAATTAGCGCGATCCCGGTTCTAGCGCGGTCGGATCGGGTGGCCCCCGAGGACCGCGCTATAACGGGGTTGAGCTGTACATTAAATATTAAAGTACTTTAACATCTGTATATGAAATATAATTATACTTCTAAAGTATGCAGAATATTTTTGGGGGAAAGTACAACAAAGAAAAGTAGAACCCAAAAAAACAGAACCAATAAAACAAAAATTGTCAAAATATAAGGGCAGATTAATTGAGTCCCTATCCGGTAGTAACTCCCATTCAAGCCAATGAGTTAACACCGGATTGGGTGCGCTAACCCTTACTGGCGCTTGATTCTATAGTTCCCCATAGTTACTTTGGACATTTTTATCATCCACTCCCCGCACTCTTTCAGCTAGTACTTCCAGTAAAAAATTGCAAGTTTTGTTCAAGTAAAGATCATTAGATTTAAGATCAACACATTACACAAAAAATGTAAATATTCCTTAAAATATAATCAATTTTTTAGTTTTCCTTTGAAATCATGTAAGAATGTAACTAAACAAGCTACAAAAAAAAATAATCAATCATGTACTTGAAAACCACAAAAGAGTTTGTGTACTTTGAACAATGCATTTATGGGAAGAAGAAAAACATAAATTTCCCAGTAGCGTAAGGCTGCGTCCATAGACCCTGCAGCTGCGCGGAGGCTGAGGGAAAGCGGGTGCTTTCCCTGGCCTTGCATGCGCGCCGCCCGGGGGCGTGTCTATGGGCAGGCTAGTGACATCACGGAGCTGGTTCATTGGGCAGACAGCTTACGTGACCACCCTATAGCACGAGAAATCAGCTTTGACTGATTGCACGCGCATCGCGCCCCCTTCCGCGTTCGCACGTCGTATAGATGCGATCACTGCCTTTAAGCAGCCTGATCGCTCAGCGTGTATGTACGCAGCCTAAGATATTAAGAACACCGTAGCTTGGGATAGATAGTTCCTGAAAGTTGTTCTGTAAAATAGATGATTTCTAAAGGTTTTTCCTTTTTCAGAAGAGCATTCAGACCACTGGATTAAACGAAGTATGCCAAGAAACTCTGCTGTAGCCAGGACCACAATTCAGCTTGAGGACACATTTTCTAGGGATGCTATAAGAAGAAAAGTGTGAGGGGCTTTCGGTAAACCATATTTTCTTAGAGGCAATCCAAGCTATCTGCCCCCTACCCCCCCTATTTTTTAATTTATCTTTTAAATACTGGATTGAAGCAGGGGGTCTCCGGAGCTGAACCCCATTAGTTTCGGCTCCGGGGATCCCCTGCTTCCTCCGTAGTGAGTGATGTTGGCCAATCCAGGGGGTCATGTTATTGCGGCTTTTCAAAGCTCCCGTACCCTGCCCGCCAATAGAAAGCTGTAATGTCACCGGTGCAGCGTTGCTATTGGCCCATGTGAGGAGGGAGCTGTAAACTGCAGAGGTACCGGCACCCCCTTCAGGCAAGTCTCTCCGGAAGCAGGGGATCCCCGGAGCTGAAATGGGGTTAGCTCCAGAGACACAACCTGCTTCAAACTTCTATAAAAAAAAAGACAAAAAAAAAACTGCATGGATTTCTCCTTTAAGTCAATTTTCAGAAATTCGTAGCCTGTATCTCCAGAAAAACTCAACCTGAGCCGTACTTCACAGGATCATTTAGAAGGATATGTTTCTGGATAGCACCTACTGTATTACGAAGATTTGTATACACATGCATATTTGCATATTGTATCTTTACTGTAACAGTAAACTGAACACTGATTTCATCTGAAAAGCGGCTTTCATTTTTTTTTATTGAATTTTTTTTTTTATTAACTTTCAGAAAATATTTAATAACAATTTACAAATTTACAAATCTACAAATAATCAGGGTAAAAAAAATAAACAAAAAAGAAAAGAAAGTACATTAGGGGGCAAAAATGAAATGGGTTGCATTCAAATCAAGAGGGGGCAAGTAACCAGAGACATTGATGTGAAAATATTACTATGACATGTAATCACGTTATACAACCTATACTCATTTTCTATAGGTATTATTCTTTAGTGTAGCTATTTCTTCTTCTCGTATATAAATGTTGAAATTACTAGGTCTACCCAATTCTTCATGTTCATTGCTGAGATCTTTCCAGTTGCATAGAATGCATTTTAACCCTAGATAAATTAGTATATCAAGTAAATGTTTAATATATGTTCAGTAGTTGATTTAGCATTCGCTTTCAAAATGACTACATTCAAATATATTGAATTGGGTGTCAGTCCTAGTCCATTTCAGGATAAAGAAAAAGGATTAAGAATGAAGAAAAAGTGATCTATTGCAGAGTCGTGTCTGAAGTTCAACCCTCCTGTTTGCATGACCAACACATCTCACATGAGAAGTTTAGCTTGGACGAGTCCAAAGTAGTCTTCATCAAAAATAAAAATAAAAAGTTGACGTTCCAGTATGAGACCGTTTTAATACTTGGTGCTTTGTGGTTGAAATGTGGTCAGCAGGTTTGTTCTAAAATAAGGTTGTTTTACTGCTTTTCTCATGCTATTATCTGTACCTAAAAGCTCTGGAGTCCATTATTAAGATCTTAGAAGGCAAATGCTTTCCTGCCTCGGGATAGAAAATGGGGGTTAATGGATAACAGCTGTAAATAGCTTTTCAGGAAGCAAGATTTTACAAGATGGGGTTTCAGAAACTTTACCGTTATTATTATTATTATTATTATTATTAATATTTTCGGATACGCAACCAGCCCAGGTATTAGTTTGGGAAAAGATCCTTTCAAATATATCCCCACCAGCTTTTCATTGCATCTCCTAGGCTACTGAACACAGCATTGGTGACTTTCCATTTAAATAACATCTACATATAATTCAGTGTAAGCTTCTACTACAAAGAGCAACTGAATATATGTCAGAAAATAAAGTAACTAAGTTTGTCTGACTGCTTCACTTAATTTAACGCTCTATTTTTTTTTACAGGAAGTAATACGTAGATGTAATTCTTAAGTATGTCCTGGGCACAGAGTTATAATGACAAATACATGGTTATATTAAATAAACAGGGTTATACATTATATATAAAGACATTGCATTAACAGTTAAAGATATGTTCTAAGCGCATTGAATAGTTACAGACCAGATTCGAATGTGAGACCGCTTTAGAGTTGAGAGAACTTAGACCGGTGGTGGCTTTGAGAGCTCCGGTAGGTTGTTCCAGGTGTGAGGTGCACTGTAAGAGAAGGAAGTGCGGCCGGATACTTTGTTGAGCCTTGGGACCATGAACAGTCTTTCTGAGTCAGATCTCTGATAAGTGCTGCATGGGGTAGGGGTGAGGAGCTTATTCAGATAGACTTGTAGCTTACTCAAAGTATTTGAAGGCAAGACAGGAAAAATTTACTTTGCGCTTAGACTCAAGTGATGGCCAATTCTAGTTCTTGGAACATTTTGCAGTTGTCTGTTGTAGTTACGTTGGAGGGCAAAGCGGCATATTGAGTTGTAGAGGGTGTCTAGTTTGCTAAGATGAGTTTTGGGGCGCTGAACCCTATACCATGTCCCTATAGTTTTTAATTGGCATTA
Organism: Ascaphus truei; assembly: GCF_040206685.1. NCBI lineage: Eukaryota > Metazoa > Chordata > Amphibia > Anura > Ascaphidae > Ascaphus > Ascaphus truei. The sequence goes on along the minus strand of NC_134483.1, from coordinate 208,638,464 downwards.
GCCTCTGCTGTGCGATGCACTTTCTGACCAGCTGGCTAATGGAGGATTTGTTCTTAGAAAGTACACCTATTATTGCATATGTTTTGGATGTCAGGGTATAAATGTGCAATCGAAATGTTAAATAGGAGTCAAACTATATGCCCAGATATTTAAAACTAGTTACAAGGGCTAAGATGGTATTAGAGTTTGATTTTGATCTGTAGCTCAATCATTGGTAGCTTTAGAAATGTAGGCTTGGTCCCAAATACGACTGTTAAAGTCTTGTCTGTGGTTAAAAACAGTTTGTTTTGGGAAATCCAGTTTTCAAGTCTCGAAAAATCGAAGTAAATGTCCAAGGTCAGAGAGGCTAGGGCTATGTGCATGGAAGATTGTGTCATCTGCATACATTTGTATTGAAGCTCCCTTACAAGCTATATGTAGATTATTAATGGAGACTGAAAAGAGTAGAGGCCACAGAACAGAGCCTTGCGGGACACCACAGGTGATATCCAAGGGGTTGGAGTTAAAGCCTGAGAGAGACACATTTTGGGATCTACCTGATAGGTTGGAGTGAAACCAGTTTAAAGCATGTTCCCCAATTCCAGAGCACTGCAGTTTATTTAGCATGAGAACATGATAAACAGTATCAAAAGCCTTTGCAAAACCTAGAAATATTGCACCAGTGAATTGCCCCAGTTCAATTCCACACTGGATCTCATTGCAAAATTTTAAGAGGGTAGTTACTGTGGAGTGTTTTGGGCGAAAGCCAGATTGGAGTTGGCCAAGTAATCGCTTCATTGGGAGTGGACATTTTTCCATTACTTTGGATAGTTTTGGGAGAAGAGAGATTGGCCTGTAGTTTAAAAGTGTTTTTGTACCCAGTTTTCCAGGTCTTGGGGTTATGATCTGCGCACACAATAGTTGTTTAGGGAAGCAAGCGGTATGGCAATGGCTGGGGCACAGAGTCGTAGGAACTTTGATTGCAGTAGGTGAAGTCCACATTAGCTTCTCAGTTTTAATCTGAGGAGCGCTTGTGTAATCTCCTTCAGATACTGGGACAGATTTGAATATTGTGAGCAGTGTTGGGAGAAGGTGGGGCTATAGGTATTTTCCCAGATTGAGCTTCATGTTTGTAGTTCGTGTTGCACTTCGCTAATTGGGAGGTAGCACACCCCACAAAGTATTCGTTGAATGTGTTTGCAATGTCACTGGAATAGTGTCATCATTTTTATATTAGATTGTTAATAGCTAGAAGGCCAGAATATATTAATGACTTTCCAGAAGTTTGCAGGATTTTACGTATTCTAATGAAGATTGTCAGAGTAATATTATGCTTTTTTGTGTCTTTTTTGCCTTGTGCATGTATTCCGCAGGCATCTGTGTTTATTAAAATCATTGGTAGTACCAGTTAATTTGTAGCTTTTCCACAAGGCATCCCATAAATGGTAAAGCACAGTAAGGTTGGTTGTCACCCATGGAAGGTGTGCACTCCGTACACTTCTGCATAGCGGAGCCTGGGTATCAGAGTTTTAAAAAAACTGTTTGGTTTCGGTCACTTCCAACATGGGCTGTTATCACATTACAAGTAGAGGAAAATTACGGAATAGCAGCATACCGGTTGACAAAGACCGGAAGTAGCACTGGAAGCTGGTTTGTAGACAAAATATATAAAGTTCTTTATTATGAAACGTACAAAATAGTGGTAATCCAAGCGAATGTCTCCCACGCGTTTCACACATAAATTACGTTTTTTTTCCCCCAAAGGTGTGAGATCATTCGATGCTAGAACACATGGCTGGGGAACACATAATCAGGGGATGAGTATAAAAGTTGTATACAGTATGTAAACTAGGAGACACCAGAAACATAATTTTAAGTGAGTTCTTCATGATTCTGGATGGAAGGAAACACACTTGTGATAGCTACTTGTACATTGCAGGGAGACTAAATATAGTGGTAGACGTTTACATTACTCAGGTGACTGGGAGTTGTCTGCATGTATTTCAGTTAATAATCCAGAGAAATTTCTAGATATTTACTTTTGTAGATACTGTTATGTTCTTCCCCTTTTAGGAGTTCAATAAGATTGTCAATTCTCGCATGCCACGTGGGCAAATAGGAAGCCGCAACGTAATCTGTTAATATGCCCAGTAAATATCTTTACTGAGAACCGGGGGATGCTCGGAGCTGAAAATAATGTGATTCAGCTCGTGCTGAAAATCTTGTAGTTTAGCTATAGAGGACCCGTCGTCTCCAATCCTGTTAAAAAAGGGGATGCTATTTTCTGGGGATTGCTGCAGTAATGTTGCCCAAGTAACCACGTGTTTTTTAGTGTTTTATAATCTTTACCGAATATTTCTCGTAAGATTCAACTTTGTGTGCATGTGTGTGTCCATACTCCTTGCCTTTTGTAGTTTTTCTTGGTAATTGATACTAGGATAATTAGTTTAAAGACTGAGGAAGAAAAAGAACTACCTTATGGGATCATAATTAAACATTTCTTTAGATAATTGAAACATTATCATTTTTACACAGATGCAAGTAAATGAAAACATGGGTGATTTTAAAGGAAGCTGATTTACATTGACAACTAAATTAAAAATGTATTTGTCTGCTTGTCAAACAGCCCTTTTATATAAAGATATGGGGGGGAGGGGTGGCGAGGAAGTGAAGCAGTTGCAAATTTGGAATATGGAAATCATTTTGAGCTAATAACCATATGCCTGGTGTCCATATCTCTTAAATGTGCAATGTTTATAAGGCACCTGCAAAGGCTACGGTGCAATATGATGGCTTCTAAAAATATGAAAATTGAATTAACCGTTCGTAAAATATCATTTATTTTCACAAATGAATGCAATAGGTAAGATAACTTCTGCACAGGAGATTATGGAATGTACTAGCTGAATTAATTATGGTCTGTTTACCTCTTCTAATAGTTATTTTTCTCTGTCCCCTAAAAGAGTGGTCGTGCCTAAACTAGTCTTCCTGTTTACTGCTGCTTTTATATAAAACCTGTCTACAAATCAGTGAATATTTACTTATAACAGTCAGCAGTGATTTCATAACAGCAACAGAATTATGGGGAGACATTTCTATTTATTTTATTTTAAGGCAGTCATTATTTTCTGTTCAGGGTGACCATGTTTAACCTTATTTGGGATTAAGCCCTCTACTGCTGGTTGCCTTGTACTGTGTTGTAGGCCTAGCCTGCACATTTCCAACATACACCATGTTAATCTGCTTGAATGCAGAAGCTTTGCACCATCTTCTTTAAAAGCTGAATGTTGAAAGATTGAACATCAGGATAAAAGGAAAAGTGTGTCACAGGCCGTAAATAATTTACAAGCTTTTTAGCCGTGATGAAATTGTTATAATGTGCTCTTTGGACATGCTTTGCATCAGTTTCAGCGACCCTAGTGCAGCGGTATCCAATAGGTATTCAAAGTTAGCCACACTTATGGCTGTCGTCTTTCTATGTTTGCCACATTCTCGTGTCAGTTGCAGCAGCATCGGAGTCACCAGGCGTGACGCCTGCTGTGTTGCACCTGCCCCCATTCCCCTCTGTTGGATGCCTTGCCAGACCCCCCTCTTACACCTCCTTCTCCATCCCCCCAGTTCTCTCTCCCTCATCTTCTCCCCCCACACCCTCACCCCTCTCCACTTCCCAATACACACACTGAGCCCCCCATCCCAAATACTCATAGTCCACCCCATACCCTAAAAACACCCCCCGCCCGCTCACACCCAAAATACACACCTCCCTTGGGGGAGGGCATCCCCTTACCATCGCTATGAGATGACTCCCTGTTGTGTACTTACCTGCTGACTGGTAACCTCTGTGTTTATCACAGTCAATGCTTTTATTCAACTTATCTGATGTACGCAGATTACTTACCTTTTTATTGATAAACCACATTTTTATGTACTTCACTGTGCGTTTTTGCGCTGTTTTCTTGTGTTTTTGTTTCTTAGTGCAGAGGGTGTGAGCCACTCTATTGATACAGCTGCAGACGCTAAACCTATTACGGTTGTGTATTCATCACATGTTTATTAACTTTATGTTTTGGGTATATGGGTATGCACTCCATTTTTAAGTCACTGACTGTGTCCTAATACAGTAAAGTACTATTAGCTGCGCACTTGTCACCTATTTTTTCTGCTGCTGTAAATGAAAGCGCCAGCCGTGCCGTTCAGCCGCCAGCCAATCCACCGCCGCAGATGTCCTGCCAGTGCCCCGGTTCACCACAATGCAGTGTCCTATTCGCCACATGTGGCGAACGTATTGGACACCGCTGCCCTAGTGTATACCCTGTATTTTGTTTTGAACAAAGCTCTGTACTTGAACTAGCTTCCCTGAATTTCAGCTGAATGTATTCTACATAGAGACCCCATGACACATTAGCCCATGTAATGAATATGGCAGAAAGTATTACATATTTTAATTAATCTGGCACATATTAATTTGCAAAATATCTTAAATACAAGAGTGGGTTTTATTGTGGTCAAGACCTGCATTGTGTGTTTGTTCAGATACTGAGGTATCTGGAGTCAACACCTGGGTTTGCAAGTGGGGCATCAAAGTTGTTCCCTGACTGGGAATAAACGAAAGCCTTTTAAATTGTACCTTGAAAGGCATTCTTTGGGTGATCTGTGGTATACCAGGGGTGTGAGGACAAGATGACAGTCCAAAGGTTTGTGTAATGTTACAAAATATGAAATCCTTGGTCTGACCGCGATTTGCAAGAATGGCGAATAGATATTTGTAACAGTTTTATTCATACGAATCAAATTATACCAAGAATGACTGGGTGACTATGTATAATCTCTATCTGTTCTCATGCACAATTAGAAGTTAAGGTGTTCTGTTTTGTATTCGTATACACATTATGAATTATTTTATGTAATTAGTCAAAAGAGGTTTTTTGTTTTTCTTTAATCGTAAAAATATCATCCAGAGAGAGAAATAAAAGGGGTGGGTTGAGGACACAACCGGAAGGGGGCATATGTTTTCAATGAAAGAGTTTCGCATATAAACTGGCAATTGAGTTATGAAACAGGAGTGTCTGATGTCCACAAGATACGTGAATTATCATTTTCCATTTGTAGAGTAATTCACATTTTCGGACACATTTTGCTTCAACAGATTTTTGTGTTAAGTGCATATTTTCTTTAGGAAACAGACCACAGATTCTGCGAACTTATATTTGAACATTCGTTTATGGCTGCGAAGTAAAGATACCTTGAGGGAAAATATTATTCTTATAGCTGTGTATTAACCCTTGTCACATATACAAGTCACATGTTCACAGGTGTGCCGTTCATGACATGATAGATCTATATTGTGACGGATTGAGTTTCGAAATTACTCATTTGAGGGACCTTGTGTTGGGGAAAATTGAGTCGGCGCGGTAGTAGCATACATACAATATGTATGAACCCTCGTCACATATGTCGTGTACAATTTGTGACAGCCCATATTTACCATCTGTGCTATTCCACAAGACCCCTTCTGACCCATGGGCTGTAAGGTGTCTTGTGGAATGATACCGCTTAGTAAATATGGGCCATTGGGACCAATTCATCAAGCGCCGGTGTAGTTTAGTGCACCTTAGCCAGTGTTATTTCAGTTCGAGCTGAATGGGAGTGGAGACCCGATTAGATGAGCTAACCCGTACCGACACTCTATGAATCTGCTCTATTTTGTCTTGTGTTCTGAAGTAAACTGGTTAAAGCATTTACATCAGGTCAAAGACTGAAGTAACTACTTGACCATAACTTCCTAATACAGTATTTACTGTTGGTTTTAAATGCACACTATGTTCCTGCATAGCCCAATATTGCCAGCCATACAACCTGCAACACATTACAAAAACACTGCAGAGCATGTATGTCCCTTTGGCTGCAGTTAAGATGACATGCAAATCTACTCAGAGCTGCAAAATTGAATGGAAAGAAATCTTTCTGCCAGTGTTTTGTTTGCCAGAAAACTGCATACATCATGCAGGTTTATCTAAATTAAAACAAATACAATTTATTGTAGGTTTGGGAAATAGTCTAGGAAAAGCATTGTTCATTTTCTACACTGAAGAACAAATAAAGCCAGACTGACCAAGACTCCCTACAATTTAAAATGCTGCTAACTTTTATGGACTCCCTGCAGCTCAGCACCTGCTGTGAAAGAAATGAGTCGTTCTAAATATGCTCTATTCTGTTCCCCCAATGGCATATTTTGAAATTGAGCTGAATGTGATGCTTTGTAAAGCAGATAACCAACCTTATTTTTATTTATCCTCCTAGCTGTTTGATTTAAAAAAATATATATACTGTATTTATTTCTGAAGGCCGAAAGCCTGTAGTAAAGTGTTCACACAGACTCTTGCTGTTTTGTTCTCACATTCTCTAGCATCATTGAGCTGTTTTTTTCCCCCATGCAGTCTACAAAGGAGTTTACCAGAAGAAATATCTGAATCTTCTCACTCTATTATTGTAACCAAGTGAAAGAGACTTAGCAGCCATGTGAATTAAGGTTTTGGGCTCATTTTTGGAATAAAATACAGTTTGAAAAAGCCCCAAAAGAAACGGCTAACAGGGAGAAACTAGAGCCGTGCATGGACCCATTTTATATATTATTGTAAAGAAATAATAATTTCTAAGCGCTGCCTGGAGAACTCTGCATGTTACTCGATCTGCCTCTTAAGATTTCCCCCTGGTAGTGCTCAGAAAGCAAATAGATTCCATGGATGGAACATAAATCTTGGTTAAGTGCAGAGAGCAAGGGTAAGCCTGTGTGCAAGTAGAGGAAAATAAGGAAGGGTGTGTGCATGTACCAGAGTTTATGTATTCACATAGTGTTCTATGGGGATTAGAATATGGATTAATCATTGGAGTATATGTATGACTGTAGTGTATTCAAGCCACATTATAATCCCCCCCCCCCCAATCTTTTTCCTTTATTGGAAACAAACAGGGAACATGTACAGATACATTGCGTTCATATGCACATAACATATAGAATAGTCATTGAAACCAATAAAGCATTTTTGGTTTTTGTTGGGGGGGGGGGGCGGGGCGAGGTGGGTGGACAGGGGCAGGGAGGGATAGTTTGGTAGACAAACAGAGGGGGGGAGGGAAAGGTGTGGGAGGGAAAGGTCTGGAGGACGGAGGGAGGAGAGGTGTGGCTCACTCCTTTTCATCCTTCTCCCGGTGGTTCGGGTGCTTGTTTATGGGAGGGTTGGGCCTCTGCGGTCCAGCCATGGCCCCCAGGTGTTGTAGAACTGGGGATTTTCTGTGTGGGCATAGCCGTAAGTTTTTCCATGGTCATAACAGTGGTAATTCTTTTAGTGACCGTATTTTTTTGGGGTGCTTTTACCTGCTTCCAGAGGAAAAGAAGGGATCCAGCGCTCCACGGATTTCTGAATAAGAAAGATTTATTGTGCCACACAACGTTTCGACCTTATGGTCTTTATCAAGTGACTTGATAAAGACCATAAGGTCGAAACGTTGTGTGGCACAATAAATCTTTCTAATTCAGAAATCCGTGGAGCGCTGGATCCCTTCTTTTCCTCAGTGTACTTTGGAGTTTATGGCAGGTACTTCCTTGAACCAGCAGCACCGGTAAATTGTATGCATCTTTCTCCTTTTTGTGGAGTGCAGCCTTAACCCCTCTTACAGTTTACCTGCTTCCAAGCAGCTGCGATAGAGCACCTTGCAGCAGTTAGGATGGCTGAGATAAATTTAGTTAGGGGAGCGGGAAGGCCATCAACTTGTTTTCCCAACAGAAAGGTCAGAGGGTCCAGGGGAATTTCCAGCACCGAGGTTTCACAGAGTAGTTTCTGGATCTTAGACTAGAACCCCTGGATCTCTGGGCATGACCACCAAATGTGGGCCATGTCTCCTCTTTGACCACATCCCCTCCAGCACAGATCTGGCGTGCCGGGGAAGTTCTGGCTCAGTCTACTCAGGGTTAGGTACCACTGGAATAGAATTTTGTAGATATTTTCTTTTGTGATCGTGCAAATTGAGGTCTTGGATGCTGCCTCCCAAACGTCCTTCCAATCACACATTATAATATTTTTTTGGTCCATTATGCCCTACAGGGGGCCCCTACAATATGTTATCCTCTTGAGATCCTTGATGCTTTGACACTGAACAAATTGCAACCTACAAAATACAACATTTTGTTTTCCAGAACGTATTGGACACCGCTGCCCTAGTGTATACCCTGTATTTCGTTTTGAACAAAGCTATGTACTTGAACTAGCTTCCCTGAATTTCAGCTGAATGTATTCTACGTAGAGACCCCATGACACATTAGCCCATGTAATGAATATGGCAGAAAGTATTACGTATTTTAATTAATCTGGCACATATTAATTTGCAAAATATCTTCAATACAAAAGTTGGTTTTATTGTGGTCAAGACCTGCATTGTGTGTTTGTCCAGATACTGAGGTATCTGGAGTCAACACCTGGGTTTGCAAGTGGTGCATCAAAGTTGTTCCCTGACTGGGAATAAACGAAAGCCTTTTAAATTGTACCTTGAAAGTCATTCTTTGGGTGATCTGTGGTATACCAGGGGTGTGAGGACAAGATGACAGTCCAAAGGTTTGTGTAATGTTACAAAATATGAAATCCTTGGTCTGACCGCGATTTGCAAGAATGGCGAATAGATATTTGTAACAGTTTTATTCATACGAATCAAATTATACCAAGAATGACTGGGTGACTATGTATAATCTCTATCTGATCTCATGCACAATTAGAAGTTAAGGTGTTCTGTTTTGTATTCGTATACACATATTATGAATTATTTTATGTAATTAGTCAAAAGAGGTTTTTTGTTTTTCTTTAATCGTAAAAATATCATCCAAAGAGAGAAATAAAAGGGGTGGGTTGAGGACACAACCGGAAGGGGGCATATGTTTGGGCGCATTTTGTTTTCCAGAACCTATATGGCTACAAAAGCATGGGAGCGAGTATTGCTTAATCCAGGGGTGTGCAAAGTTTTAAACTTGCGCCTCCTTACCTCCTGCCTCGCGCCCCCTCTCCTCGGCTCCGGCATCAAATGACGTCATGGCAACGTGGCGTCACGTGACCCCGCTGTGTAATTTGACGCCGTTTACCATGGCAACGCGTCGTCGAAGATCAGTTGAGAGAAGCTGCAGTGGCCTCACGCGTTTCCCCCGGCACTTAATTGAAGTGCCGTGGGGGGGAGCGCGGGACCTCTGTTGCTGCCCCGCCCCCCCCTGGAAATTCTCCTGCCCCCCACTTTGCGCACTGATGGCTTAATCCCCCTTTGTCATTGTGAAGTTATGACTCGTTTAATCTATTCACGTGTCTCTATTCCTGATGGGGTTAAAGATAAGAATTCAGCACCACTACCTTTGCTGTCTTACTGTAAATAGCAGCTTATAGGGAGGTACAGTAGTAATCTGACCTGCAAGTTTCACTTGCTGCTGCTATTTGTCAACACTTTAATCTTTTTTTGTTTCAATTTATTGCGAAGACTATAATTGACTAAACAGCAGTATATCATGCAAAGGAAATAGAAACTAACATGGTGAGAGTGGGTGTTGGGGTTAAACATAAAAGAGCCACTGATCACAGTATATAGTACGGTATATCGTTGCAGCCTGTTATATAGTGTCTGACTAAATGTATAGCTTTAATGTACAGTACTCCCTTGCTCCAGAGCAGCTCGACTCCCTTTCAATGCTGTATTACAATACATTAACTGTCTTTGTCCTACAAAGTGTATGTCATGTTAAATACAAACGTGTTTGCAGAGGGGAGGTGGAGCAGTCTTTTGTAAGGTAAGGAAACTGCACTGGAATACACAGACTTGTTCCTGTCATATTTTGCAAAGATATTCACTTAAAAGGCCATTTTATTTAAGTCATTTACATTGATTTTATTTTCCCATATGCAATCCATTCAGTGCCAGAGGGGCTTGTAAAGAATTGTTATCCATGGCTTTGCAATCCTGTCTACACCCAAAACAGTACAATTGACAGATTTTCCTTTGTGTTTCTTATGTGGGTGTAGAGTTAAAGCAAAAGGTCATGGAGAACATTTGTTATCTGCAAGTGAAAAAGAAGCATTTCATATTAACTAAATCAAATTGGACGTTTTGTTAACCATATTGATTCCTTGCTATTATGATTTATGTAATGTAGATTTCATGCATAGCTGTCTGAGATTGGTTCTGACTAAAGTTATATCAGCTGTGTTAGAGATGCAGGACCTACAATCAGTTGTTGCCTTTTCTGCTAGAATTTAGGGCTATATGTACACGGGTACGACCCCAGAGGGGTCAAAAAAGGTCCTACCAAATGCACTCACTGTGGAAATAAAGACAAAGGACCATATGAGGGGAGGAGTCAAGTCAGTACCAATAACGCTTTCTCAAATACATGCATAGTGGCGGTGTGGAGCAGCATTTAGCCAATGGTAAGGCTACAAACTAATGACCAACCCTATGAGAATGGGGTGAATCTATTGGCGATGTACACCAATAAAACTTTTTATGGTGGTAAGAAATTGTATGTTATCCCATACTACACGTGAAGCATGGCCAAAATGTTGGTCTATCTCACTTAGACTAGGAGTTCGTATGGATGAAGAATAAGTTAAGTGTGGTATGGGTATAGAGATCCATAGGAATTATAAGATATTTTAGATCTTTGGACTGTTGATGAAAATATCTTGTTCTTATTTAAGACATGTAGAGGAATATAGGGATGCAATACTCCTAAGGGCATCCACCTCTATAGTCCATGTGTATCAGAAAAAGTAATGGGATATGTGGCATTATGAACCCTATATGCCAGAGTCCCCATTAGGCATCTATAATGTGCAATCCATGCAGATATCTGATGTAGGCACCTAATGTGGTACTGTAAGTGAAATACGGAGGGTTAAAGTAACATAATAAAATTAATATTATAATATGCTAGCCATACAGGGAGTGTCTGTGAGTTCCTGATGGACCCAATATGTTCTAACACACAGATTTTAAGTTGTCTGTGGGGCTTTCCCACATACTGTTTTCGACAGTGACAAGATATAGATCACTCCCGTGCTCAGGCAGTTGATGAACTCACTAATCTCAAATATGTTGGTTTCTGGAGTTGGAGAATTCCTTAGATGTCTTCATAAATTTACACACTTTACATCTTCCGCATGCGTAAGATCCCGCTAGTTTCTCTTCCAACCATGTTCTCTTTGGTGTGACACTATAGTGGCTGCGTACCGCCCTATCCCTGAGATTTTTCGTACGTGAATTCAGGGCTCCCAGAGAAATTCAGTACATTCTTTTTCACAAAATAAAAAGAAATAAAACAGTTGGGGTCAATGAATCAAAGGAAGCCAGTTACCCCAAATTGTTTAAAAACATTTTTGTTGGACTGCCACTTTACTCAGCAGTTTACCTCACCCTGCCTTTTCCCTGACAGATATCTGATGTTTGTAATTACACTACATTATACTTGCATTGTCTATTTATTCAGAAGATGTGGATCTTAAAGTTGCTGCTTCAGTTGTTGTATTTTATTTACTTACTTATTTATTTATTCTTAAAAGTTTGCATTATTTCATTCCATAAATCTCATGAATATAGCTTTTGGCAGGTACAGCTAATACACTTGAACAGGGCCCTGTGCTTTCAGAGGCCCCAAGCTGAAGCTCCTGGTAGCAAAAATTCTGCATTTTCCCTTCTTGCTCACTGCCCTATCCCACCTTGCTCATTGTCCCATCCCACCTGTGTAGAGGCTTCTGGGACATGAAGTCCAGCTCCTGATGTAATTCTGGAGAAGATAAAGGCCTAGGACCACAAATGCCAGAATCTTTTCAGTGAGAATTCAAACGTAAGTGCTCAAATGGCAGGCAATAGTCAATAAGTGGAGCGGCCCCAAGGGCTGCAATCCTTCCCTTGGAGCATTAGTTGGCAACAGGTGGCCCAGGCATCACTTTCAGCCCCCAAATCTTCCCAACCCAGCAGCTCCCTCCCATTCTCACTACAGAGGAAGGCGAGATGTTGTCGTCATGGATCGTAGCTTCTCCCAGCTCACTCCTCTGCTTATTAATAGTGCACTGCTCAATACTCTACTCCCCTGCTCAGCTCCTCTGATGAATCCCTAGTTCACTGTGTAAGAGTGGGACAGTATTGTGTGTGTGTGTGTGTGTGTGTGTGTGTGTGTGTGTGTGTGTGTGTGGCCATTTTAAATGATTGCTGCCCTTAAAGTACATCATGTTGCCTACCACAAGGACCTGTATCCCCTGTGTCTGGAACCCTTTTTCTGGGATCTCTTTTTCTCTCAAGGCCACAAAGTGATTGCACACTATCAACACCTTTGACTTAAGATATAATCTCTACTCTGATGATATGCAGATACAGCTCAACCCCGTTATAACGCTATCCGTTACAACACAAATCCGCTTATAACGCGATGCAAGCGTGGCTCCCAATTTTCGTATTTATGAAAACTTTACAACACGAGTATTGGTATCTTAAATACTTTATTGTACAATGCATACAATTGTACATTATTTCTAACGCGATATGCTTAAAACGCAATGTGATTCTTTGGACCCCAAGCACAGCGTTATAAGGGGGTTGAGCTGTATATCTATCCTGCCCTAACCTCACACCTGCAATCTAGTCCCAAGTCTCTGTATCCTGGCTATAGCCTTGTGGATGGCATTCCTCCGTAACATTGAAAAGATCTGTACTTTCCTTTCTCAATCTATTTCTGTTTCTCCCAGAACAGTCCCTGCTCATCTCCTGGCTTCCCAATAAATCCTGTATTACTGACAAAGTTCTCCTGAAGTCTATACACTCTTCTGCCCTGATTACATCTCAACCCTAATTTCACACCTTACACCTGCGTTCTGCTCAAGGATGTCTTCTGCCTACCCCTTTTGTATCTAAAGCCCTCTCCCGCATAAAACCTTTCTCACTTGCTGCCCCGCACCTCTGGAATGCAATTTCGTGCAATATACAATGAGTACCCTCTATCCACCTTTATGACCGATCTTAAAACACACCTCTTTAATGAAGTATATAGGTAGCTCAGTTGGCTGTTACTACAATTTACATCTGATATGTATTTACTTTAAGCCCTTTGCAGACACACTTACCAAAGCACCCTTTTTCTCTGTCTGTACGTTCTTCCTTCTTACCACTTTGATTTTAAGCTCTTTGGGGCAGGGACTTCCTTTTCCTAATTTTACTTTTGTCTGAAGCGCTTATTCCCATTATTTGTTATATTAGGTCACATGTGTTACTGCTGTGAAGCGCTATGTATATGGATGGCGCTATATAAATAAAGATATACATACAAGACTCTCCACTCATCTGCTCCTCCCTACTATCGGCTTTGATCTCTCGTTATGCCCCTTTTTCGTCTAATGCCTTCCGCTTATAACGTTCTCCTTTCAGCCCCTTCCACCTCTACTGCTCTCTCACCTTAAACCTTTTTTCCTTTGCTTACCTGTGGAACTCTCGTTATACGCCAAGCACCTTCTCTCCCCACTTTTGTCAACACAAAAAATACGCCTTTTAAATTAAGCCTTTCAATAGTTTGGACTTGCGGCTTCTGCCCACAGTTACACTTGGCAAACATAGTGTACAAGCACTTTCTTCTACTGCACTTACTCCCTCACCTGCTGTCTCTGTACGTTTCCTAATATACCACTTAGACTCGAAGCGCTCCGGGGCAGTGATTTCCTCTCCTATTGTCTGATTGTGTTTGTATGCCTGTGTTGCATTCTCTCCATGTAAAGCGTTGTGTACACTGTTGGCGCTATATATAAATAAAAATATACGTGTGTGTGGGTGTACAAAAGGACAGTAGGCACACCATTATTAAGGCATTTGACTGTATAGGCTAGTGCTTGCAACATAGCAATCATACAAATATATACTTTACCCAAAGCAAAGTATGGAAAAAGAAGATGCAGCACATGCAGCAATGAGTGATCAACATGTTTTATTTAGCTAAAGAACAAAATACCAACATTTCTATCCTTAAAGGATGATCTTCACACCTGATAAAGATCCTGCTTTAAAGATCGAAACGTTGATAGTTTGTTCCTTTGCTAAATCATTTTTTTAAATCACTTGCTATGTGCTGCAGCTTCTTTAACCGTGTGTCTGTGTGTATATGTATATCGATATGTATATTTATTTATTTATTTATAAAATGTTTTACCAGGAAGTAATGCATGGTTAGTAACCTCGTTTTCAAGTATGTCCTGGGCACAGAGTTATGATGACAAATACATGGTTACAAATACATAGTTACATTAAGTGAACAGGGCATACGTTGTATACATTAAACGTAGATGTATATATCTTGATGTATATCTCCGAAGGACAGGGGGGCCGGTAATAATACTGAGATCGCACAAGGCCGCGCATTGCCTAAAGCCGGCCATGTAAAATGTTGATGTGTTAAATCTGATCTAGTCCCTGGATCTTGGTCATCGTGGCTTTACGTTGTTGCCTGCACATTTTCAGCCAGAACATCCCACGCAAAGCTGCGCTTATCAGTGCGTTCCTCTGGATGTTAAAGGTCTTTATTTGTCTTTCTCCAATTGAAAATACTCCTCCGAATATTTCTCAATCTTGCAAATGTTTGTTATAGTGCAATGCGTTTCAGACATGCTCGGCGAGTGTCATGTCTATAGTTGTACTTCGGGAACATACACAAATCAAATAACATTATACAGGCCTTATATCAAATGATGCCATAGCTTAAAAATGTCAGAAATGTGGCATGCCGCCACTGTTCTAACCAGACCCAATTTCCCATCTCTGCAGAAGCCTGTGTCCCATATTTTGTACTGAAAAAAAATAAGGCCAGACGTTTAATAACCATGCTTTCCGTTACTTGAGCCCCTTATGTTAGGGTGAACGTTGCCAAAAACGCATTCCACAAAAATAAAAATAACCCGAGTCCCATCGTTAGTGAGGCCTGGTGAAGTGGGCTATTACTGTATGGTTATTTTCTAGTTCTTACCCAGCACAGCATGTACACTGCTTGCAGCTCGGAAAATGGGGATGCCGTTTAATATCCAGCATTTTTTTTTAAAATTCATAAAGTTCACTGTACACTGCAAGGTTCAATACACTGAGTAGTTGAGCCTCACATTAGCAATTTGGGTTTATACCATCAAAGGTGAAGCAAAGTATTTTTCATGGTCCAAAAATTCCAAAAATTCAAGTATCCTAAATGGGTATTCCTTTTTTTAATTTATATTTTTACAACCAAAGATTTACTCTCTACAGGTCCAAAACCTTATTGGTGGTCCATAATGCCTTTTTCGAATTCGCTTAAGGCAGCTACTAGCATCTTCCGTTTGAGTATATTATTACTGTATCATCACCGTACCATTTATTTTAAAGATTTATTACATTTATACATGTATACAAATAGGAGGTTGAAAAACAGCTTGTACGCAAGGTCATCCTCCAAATGGTTGACATTGGAGTGTACATTTAACTTTAAGAAACCTGCTTTTTTTCCCCTCCTCGGAAGATTTGCAAGTTGCAGCTATAGGGAACAGTACTTTAATCTTCACCTGTACTTTGGGGCAAAGATGTAAGGTAAACACGATGGACAAACCCAGAACTTGGAAACCGTAGCATAGATGTTCACAGGAGTTTAACAATTTAAATTGGTATTCTGACTGTCTGCATGTACCCAGCATGTGAACCGGCTAGTTTAAGGCAAGCTTTAGAATACTCGTTGTCTCGTCTGTACATATCATTCTTGATCCTAAAAGCAGATTTAAATATAGATTTAATAGAAATGTACAGTGCTGCAACAAAGTTATTTAATGCATATTTAATTGAATCGTGCAGACACTGGTTTAGGTCAGTCTTTTGTGTTAATCCTTTTTCTAAACCATGTATGTATCATTACACACCTGACAACAAGAAATAGTCGAGTACAAAATAACTTACTCGGTTGCTCTGGAAGTTGGGCAAATGTTACACATGCAGTAGTAGGCTTCATGCTGAAAAATATGTATTTTACCCTTGGAATAACATATAAGGATTTACAAATCTAAGCAGATTTATTGACAGCTGCAGAAGCCAGCTGTACTCTGAGCTCTCAGTATTTTGTTTGGTTGAGCTGCATCTTCTTTGGGCTCTGGCAGGGAGGATCTCTGCATGGGTTTGTGCGCTTATTTTAGGCATCATTGAGAAGTCAAACAAGACTTGTGGAACTGACCATATTTAGACACTCAGATGTTTTTTGTAATGTTACTGCCTGCCTCTATGTTCATTGTACAATGTATCCCCTTCTTCCCCCATGATCCCCCCACCCCCTACACACTGCTGATGGATGCTTGGTCTAGTCTATTTATTTATCATTCCCTGTGCCAGTCCTTCCCTACCACATCTACCTTAGTTTGTTATCTTGGCTTTTAGATCTGTGTTAAACTCATGGAAACTCTGTAAATCACTATTGCCTGACCTGAGGAAGAGCGCAGAACTCTCAAAAGCTTGTCTAAAAATATTGTTTGTCAAAATAAAGGTATCACCTAATACTGAAGTAATCATTTATTCTGCACAACATATAGAGCAAATGTAATTTGGCATTTTTTTTTTTAGGCATTTTTGTCTTGGGTTGATGGAAAATCTGCGTGTAGTTGTAGTGTGTAAGACTGGCCTATCTAGGGCCCATAGGATGAAACACGTCATAGGGACCTACTATAAGGCTATAGCCATAAACACAATTCCAATTGGGCTTGCACTGATGCATGCATACACAGGCTCAAAAGTGAACCTGCTGGCACGCATACATTAATAGACAGAGCAAACGGACTATCCCGGTAGACTCGCTCTAAGACAGACTGCCATGGGAGGTTTTATCCGTCTTCCTTGTTTTCACGAGACTTCAGGCGTCTCTTGGTCATTTCAGGACCCTTGGCCAGAAGGGATTGCAACAGCCCACCTGATGCCAGGCCCAAGTGGGGATCTCCTGTTATGTAACGTGCCTGGTTTTACCCCAATATTCAGAAGATTCTCAAAGAAGTTTTCAACCTGTATGTATATGCTTATCGTATGGTTGTGAAGCATTGTTTAAAAGACAACCAACCCCATTTTTTTTTTGTTGCAAGCCTCCTTTTGATGTACAAAAAATTAAAAGATCAAGTCCTATCCGTTCTCTGAGAAACATTTTGTACACCTAATACAGCAATCCAACCCCCCTCCCTCACAGGTCACCCGTTGGTGCTCTGACATTTTAAATCTTTATGGCTCTGTGAATAAATGAAGGTGGAAAAAAGCCTGTCCCCCTCTCCGTTACCATGGCAACGCCCTGAAGCAATGCACACACATTCAGAAAGGAGGAACACTTCTAACACCCAATCCTAGTAATGTTTGCATGCTGGAGAGTGTAACCGCATCCAGACTAAATGAGCAGGCTTAAAAAAATGAAACCTAGCGCTGAATAGTAAAATAAATAGCATAAACACAATTGATGGCAGTAATGTCTGCATGTTAATAAATGAAAGTGTTAAACGTCTAAAGGGATGAATTGTACCTATTAAATGTTTTCCTGACACTCCATTTTACTTTCAGCACTGCCCCAAATAACACCTTTCTGACTCGCTCGTCCTGATGTCCACCTGCAGCTTTGAGAGCACAAATGAGCCACATAAGACCTTTTGAAAATGTCCCGAACTGGGCAATTTAAAAAAGAAAAGTATATAAATAGAATATGGGGTGAATTAAAAAGTGAGACACATCTTGGTTACTGTCAACATTTAAGTACATTTTCCTTTTACTAGTCATGCTTAAAAGCACAATGCATGTCAGTCTTTTCTCCACCTTGATCCCTTCTCTTCCGACCAAAGAACTAAATTAAGAGAGGGGGGGGGGGGGGGAAGAAAGGGAAAATTACTTGGCATGTGGGAGATCTCGCTCTACACAGTGACGTGAAAATGACTCGCCAAATAAGAGTAGCCTAATGAAGTCAAACCCACTCCCACATTTAAGCTTCCGATGTTGTTTTTTTTTTTTTTTTAAATTGCATCAGTCACCCAGAAGTAACCACTTAAAAATGTCCCGTACCAGTGATTCATCCTCTTACAGGTGCAGGCCCCTCCTTTGCAAACACTTGAACGTATACGGTTTTTTCTTTTACCTTATTTTGTTGAAGAAATAAAAAAAAAAATTCCACTTAAAGCTTAACAGCGGTTCTCTATATCAGTGGTGCTCAACTCCAGGCCTCAAGATGGCACAACAGGTCAAGTTTTAAGGATATCCTAGCTACAGCACAGGTAGCACAATCAGTGGCTCAGTCTTGAACTGACAGCCACCTGTGCTGAAGCTGGGATATTTTTAAAACCGTACCTTGTTGGTCAGTTTTGAGGACTGAAGTCGTGCACCCCTGGTTTAGACGTACCCCGGTACTTCACGGCTTCGATGCCGTACACAGTCATGAAAATACTCGTTTTCTAGGCTAATGGCTGGGCCAGATTTGAAACAGAAGTGGAGCCACTTATATTTACGTTAGCTGGGGGCCGTCGCTGCCGTGTGGTCACTTCCAAAGCAATCAGATGGCCACAAATAGCAGAAGTCTGGTGTAACCGGACTCGAGGCAGCGAAACAAATATGCTTTAATATAATTGTCTTGTGTCGCAGCCGCACTTCCTCCAAAATTATTTATATTTCAACAAATTGGATAAGATAATGTAAAAGCAGTGACAAGCTACGTTGTGAAGCTTACTGTGCAAGATGAAATTGAAACATGAAGGGAAAAAAATGGGGGTACCCTTATTACAACTATCATCGCTGTATTTTCCTCTCCTTAAGCAGCAAGATCCAAATAAAAGCCCTTTTGTATTAAATATTACCCTCTGTCATAATTATTGTGCCTTATAGAGTTCATTTTGGCTGTATCATTAAAACATATGTAAATATAATCTCTGAAATCCAACTTTCAAATTGTGTTTTGACATCAAAGTTGTTTTATGGTATCGGGGAATTCAATTATATTCTATCTGCTTTTCTGAGGAGCAAGAGGCAGATTTATTAAAAAGAAATGTGCAATCCTTAAGTGGAAATATTTGTCAAAACAGAGTCCATGGGTATTTTAAAAATGGCGACTGCCTGTAACAAGGTATGAGCCCCTAGTGAAAGCATTCGGCGATTGAAGCGGGTCGATCTGCTCACGTCAAGCTATTTCTTGTAGCACAAATAGCCATACAATCATGACTTCATTTTTAAAGCCGTTTAGAAATCATTATGTACGGTTGTAAAATGTGTTATTATTTTTTTTAATGATTTATGAATTTTTTTGCAATCCAATTTTAGCCAGGTTTAAATTTTTGAAAAATACCGGATATTTTTTTTTACGCATAGAAATTGAAAGCACAGGATGCAGTTAAGTATTAATCTTTGTTTTTGTTCAGTCTTCCAGACTGACAATTATTAATTATATACAATAATTTAAAGCCGGTAACTGCCATTAAAATAGTGGGTGATAGGGCCGTCGCCTTTCTATTGTGCCCACTGTACTTTGCGAACGGCTCAGTGGGCAACAGGTGAACTTCATGTGATCTGTTATTATAGAAAATTCCACTCGTAAATTCCTCTTCGTGTTGCTTACGTAAAATCCCTGTTAATCCAGTGCATTAAACTGCACCCAGGAGTACAGCTTTCAGCTTGTTGCTCTGCTTACTTTTACTGATTTGAAGTGCACCTATGTAGAGATTAGTCATCTGATCAAAGCATGTAGGAGTTATTTCTTAACCACTCGGCCCCTGCGTCTTTGGGCCAGTTCCAGCGTCGGAGGTGACAACCGTTTCCTTCCACAGTGTCCTATCACTACTACCTAAATATAGAATATAAATAACAACTTGAACAGCAGTGTTGGTGAGGAATAAAAAGTAACCGGTAAGCAGCAATCCCAGCAGCTCTCTCCCCCCCCCCCCTGTTTTTTTTACCTTCTTATACAGGGCGTTAAATAACTTGGAGGTCATTGGGAAAAAATGTCAGACAGGTTTACAGTTTATTTTCCCTACAACTTTTTGTGATCTCCCAAAATGTGCTACTTAAATCAGCAATACTACTTGCCAACTTTTTTTCCCCCTTATTTGTATAAGTAAAGCATGTGATAATGTATAATTCTACATTCTTACCTAAGCTGGCAATTCTTTGGTGCTCTTGTTATAATTCTGTAAATATTCTGATGGTGTGCCTAACATAATGGCTGCCTTTTCAGTTCCAATCAATTCTGCAGTCAGTGTAACTCGGGAGCGACATATCATATTACTAAGGTGACATTATCTATTGTTACAGATGACTCCTCAAACTCCTGGGAAGATTGGCAACAATTTATCACAAACAGGAAAATGTTGCAAAGATAATGATCTGCTTGGGAGGTGGGCTAAAACCTGCTATAGAAATCAAAGGAAGCTTTAAAACCCATTAAAAATGACAGAGTTGAATAAAAACAAAACACAAAAAAGTCAGTAATACTACAAAACTGATTTATTTGAAAAACAAAAAAACCATACGGTTTCACGTTTTGCTGCTTCAATATTTCTCTTGCTGTTTATAGTTGGTCACCTATTCTAAGAAACGTATAAAATAAGCCATAATGAATAACCGTTAAAAGGTCATTCAGTGTATAGACCATTACTTGGTAAAGGATTCAGGGAACTGGTTGTGCTGTATAAAATGCAGTACATTGCATGAGCTGTCAAGTCTCCCGTTTTCGCTTCACTGGAACAAGTACTGTTGTAAAGAAGTCAATAAGGCAGATGGCACGAAGTATAACGCAATTCAAATATTGCAAGGAATTCATTCACAAATAAGACGTGGTTAAAAAAAAAAAAATACCTGTTTCAAGATCAGAATTGGCATTCGGGTTTTTGTTTCCACTTCATCCCTTGCCACGCTCATGCCGGTGACACTGTTCCACTGGGTGAAGCTGCACTCCTGTGACGTGGCTCGTGCACACACGGAGTTAGAGGGCGCACAGTTGCAGAGCATGGCGGTGCTTGACGGCTCACCGCCTCGCGTCTGCAGGAAGAAATATGCCCTGCTGGGGCACTTTTTTGACAGACATAAGTAGGAGGTGGGGAGAATTTGGGCTGCGTCTTGCTATTATTCTCCAGCCTTTGGGAGATGGCTGGCGCTCTTTCGTGTCCTGTTATAGATATTTCAATTTAGTGTAGGTTACCTTATCCCTTTGAGTGTTGGTGAGACCACGACAGCAAAGTGCCATGGCCCCTCCGACACTCGTAATCATGTGACCGCATGTGATCTCTTCATCACAGGTGACCGCCACTTCCACATAGATTGTGTGTGGGGTGCAGAACGCGATCTCCCCTAGAACTGTTGTAACATTGAATAAGCTGCTACAGTAGCGACATCTTTTATTCGAGTAAATGCCGGCGGCATGCCGGGATCTACCCCAGCTGCCGCCAGTCAGAAACGCGCGCCGCCGCGTTTCCCCCACGCACCCCCCCTCCACATCGCGCGCAATTACCCCCCCAAAGACACCCCGAACCCGGCTTCTACTCTGCCCCTCTGCTTCCCCGCACCCCCGCTTACCTAGATTTGAACTCCAGGGGTGTCGGGGAAGCCTGGGGAAGACGGGGAAGACGGGGAAGCCGGGCGCGCTTGTGACCGTGACGTCACAGTGCGCCGCCACGCGCCGCGGCTACCCGCTTCCCAGCCTCATTCAGCCAGCGGCATTTGCTCGAATAAGAGCTGCCGCTGCTGTATGTTATGGGGCCCCTGGTATGCCAGACCCCATGATGTATTCACAATGTCTAGAGTGCACCCAAAAGGATAAGGGCTTGGACCTGCTGCGCCCGGCGGCGTGGGCGGCCGCATGAGGGTTCCCCACCAGCAGGGGATCCTTCTGAGCCGGTCCCAGTCCCCCCTCGCTGCACGGCTCACTACGCTCACTATCAGGGGATGCAAGAAAATTGTGATCCCGAGCCGTGACGCGTCACGTGGTGCGCTTATGAGCCTACAGCGGCGGGAGCTGTGAGACAGCTTCTTACACAAGGTGTGTGTGTGTGTGTGTGTGTGTGTGTGTGTGTGTGTGTGTGTCAGCGTGTGTGAGGAGGGCATTTGTGGGGGAAGGGGGAGGGAGCGGGAGCAGCTTACCTTCCAGCAGCCCGCAGCAGCTCCCTCCTGCAGGCCGGGAGACCGAGCCCGGGGAGGGGGGGGAGTAGCGGGTCCCTTCGCTCAAACCACGCCCCCCGTTCCTGCCTCCCTCCGGCTCCCTACAGACCGCATATCGCGGTCTGTGCCTGTCAGCGCGCCGCCTGTCTGCAGTGCGGGCACGCTGACTGAGGGAGCGGGGCCTTAGGCTAAGGCCCGGCTCCCTCAGTCAGCGCGCCCGCACTGCATGCAGGTAGCGCGCTGACAGGCACAGACCGCTATTTGCGGTCTGTAGGGAGGCGGGAGTGGGGGGCGTGGTTTGAGCGGTTTGGGGGGCGTGGTTTGAACAGAATGTCCGTCCGTTCGTACCCCCCTCCTCCGGTGTGCAGGAGCCCGGAGGCCAGGCTCCCTCCTCCTGAATTAAACTGAACCGGCAAAAAAAAAAAAAAACAGGCCTCCTCCCTACGAGCTCCTCCCCTGCTTACCTCCTCATTGGCTCACACGCGCACCACGTGACGCGTCAACGCTCCAGAACACCACCTTCTGGTAGCGCTGGCCGGATGATGCGTCACAGCACGTAGTGAGCCACGGAGGGAGGAGGCAGCGGGGACCAACAGAGTGCAGGAAAGGGGCTTGTGGTCCGCTGCCACGCGGCCGCACAGACCATCGGAAGCAGCGGGACCCAGGCCTTAGCCTAAAGCTGCAAACCCATCTAGGAAAAACATTTTGATAAGCTTTTTTTTTTTTTTTTTTTTTTTTTAACACATAAAAATTGGAGGGTCCCCAGAGTTGAACAGCAACAACAGTATAGGTACCAGTGTTTTATTTCCCTCCAGGGGAATGATGCCGTATCACGCATAATCTGTTGGGGCTCTTTATTGGCTAAGTAATGCAGGCGCTTTAGAACCCATGAAGTAAAGAAGTATGCTTTAGAGCAGGGAGCTCAAGTTCAGTCACTAAAGGCTACCAACAGACCAGATGTTCCAAGATTTCTCCAACACTACTAATCTTATTAACCTAGCAATGTTTTCCACTGAGACAACTTGTTTAGGTATGTGTTGCCTTAAAAATCTGGCATTTTAGCCCTTGAGGACTGAACACGAGCACCCCTGCTTGAGGCCTCGTTGAGGGTGGGTAAGGGCGCGCTGGCGCCCCAGCGCTGCGCCCTGCTCGTCCGTGTTTTCCTGGCCGGCTAGGTGCCGAGCAGACGCGCCGCCCGCTCACGCAGGACACGTGTATAGTCGCAACGTGTCTACCGTGAGCTTGCGCGCCCGCTCAGTGCCACCCTGGACGAGCCCTTAGAGTATTTTCTAATCCGTATTCTTGTACAATGGGACTTTTTCGTAAAGTGTGAGACCCTCAAAGCAGGCGTTGTATTATTATATTTTTTTTTTTTTTTTTACCACTGCTAAATGGGAGTTCCCCTTTAAATAGCAGCATTGTATTTCGCCATTCTAAGATCAAAAGTGAAGGTGTTTTCCCCCACTATCTGTATATATACTATACATTAACTACTTCTTGCAAGCCCTGCTGGCAACAAAACATTGTAAGGCTGTAATGAGACTTGGTAACAATAGACTTCCTTAAAGATGCAGTATTAGAGTATGTGACAACTGCTAAATGAAGTGTCAACAATGTTGGAGCTTAATTCTATAAAAGGAAATCTGTGTAGTCATAGCATTTTAAATGATTCTTAGGAAGTTGCCTTGGAAACTTTTAACAATACATGTTAAACACTCGCCTAATATCCTACAGTAGTTCTGTGCTCCTCAACTCATTTTTCCAAAGGGATGATTAGAAAACAATTACAATATAAGTAGAAGGACCAAACGTGTGTGTGTGTGTGTGTGTGTGTGTGTGTGTGTGTGTGTGTGTGTGTGTGTGTATATGTATGTGTATATATATATATATATATATATGTATGTGTGTATATATATATATATATATGTATGTGTATGTGTATGTATATATATATATATATATATATATATATATATGTATGTGTATATATATGTATGTGTATATATATGTATGTGTATATATATGTATGTGTATATATATATATATATATATATATATATATATATATATATATATATATATATATATATATTGCTTGACAAATCACCCACAAATCTACTCGCCGAACAAAAAAATCTACTCGCCACCTAGTCCCGCCCCAACCCCGCCTTTAGTCCCGCCCCCAACCCCGCCTCTAATCCCGCCCCCAGCCCCGCATTTAAAAAACCCATAAATGAAATAAATTGAATAAATTCCTAGTAAGAACATTCGTTTTTGACATAAGTTTATTTATTGTATTACATTATACTACAATTAGTCCTTGTGTATAAATGTCAAATCTAGAAAAAAAGCCAGATGTGAATGACTAGTTTCCTGAACCCCTTAACCAGTGTCTGGACGTCCCCACTTCACAATATTTAAAGCAGCAATCCCGCCTGGGATCTTACCTGATCTGCAGTCCGTCAATGTCCAGGTACCCTCATTCCCGCAATGTTATACATTGGAGGGGATGTGTTCCCTACCTGTCTTCTGGGTTAGGGGGGGTTCCGATGTCTCCCGTGTGAAGCTTGAGTCAGATCTGGAAGAAAGCAGTATAGGTTATTTCGGTGTAGTGTAGGGCAGTTAAGATATACAGGGTAAATAAGATATCCAGATCCAGATTGTGAGACAGAGAGACAGAGAGAGAGGGTGAGAGAGAGAGATGGAGAGAGAGGGTGAGAGAGATGGAGAGAGAGGGTGAGAGAGACGGAGAGAGAGGGTGAGAGAGACGAAGAGAGAGGGTGAGAGAGACGGAGAGAGAGGGTGAGAGACGGAGAGAGAGGGTGAGAGAGACGGAGAGAGAAGGTGAGAGAGACGGAGAGAGAAGGTGAGAGAGACGGAGAGAGAAGGTGAGAGAGACGGAGGGTGAGAGACAGAGAGAGGGTGACTGTGGGGGGATGGGGTGACTGGGTGGGGTGATTGGGGGTGTGGGGTGACTGGGTGGGGTGATTGATTGGGGGGGTGGGGTGATTGGGGGGGTGGGGTGATTGTGGGGGTGGGGTGATTGTGGGGGTGGGGTGATTGGGGGGGTGGGGTGATGGGATGTCTGACTTGGTGGGGATTACTGACTGTCTGACTGGGTGGGATGACTGGGCAGGGGGTGGGGTGACAGACTATGACTGACTTTTGACTGACTGGGTGGGGGGGTGACTGACTTTTGACTGACTGGGTGGGGGGGGTGACTGACTTTTGACTGACTGGGTGGTGGGGATGACTGACTTTTGACTGACTGGGTGGGGGGGATGACTGACTGGGTGGGGGGTGACTGGGTACCTCTGGTGTCCTACACGTTCTCTCTCTCTCATACACACACACACATACACACTCTCTCATACCCATACACACACTCTCTCATACCCATACACACACTCTCTCATTCCCATACACTCTCTCCCTCTCTCTCGTATACCCTTCTCTCTTTCTCCCATACCCCTCTCTCTCTCTCTCTCTCTCTCTCTCTCTCTCTCTCTACCATACCCCCCCCCCTCTCTCTCTCTCTCTCTCTCTCTCTCTCTCTCTCTCTCTCTCTCTCTCTCTCTCTCTCTCTCTCCCATACCCCTCTCTCTCTCTCTCTGTCCCATACCCCTCTCTCTCTCCCATACCTCTCTCTCTCTCTCCCATACCGCACGCACACACACACACACACGGACAGAGAACAGAGAAACACCCTGCTACTACCTCCCGCCCCGCGTGGGCAGCGGGAGCACCGGAGGGAGGGGAGAGAGACACGAGCCGCGCGGGCACCAGAGGGAGGGGGGAGAGACACGAGCCACGCGGGCACCAGAGGGAGGGGGGAGAGACACGAGCCGCGCGGGCACCAGAGGGAGGGGGGAGAGACACGAGCCGCACGGTCACCAGAGGGAGGGGGGAGAGACACGAGCTGCGCGGGCACCAGAGGGAGGGGGGAGAGACACCCGAGCCGCGCAGGCAGCGGGAGCACCGGAGGGAGGGGGGTGAAACACCCAACCCACGCGGGCAGCAGGAGCACCGGAGGGAGGGTGTGAAGCACCCGAGCTGCGCGGGCAGCGGGAGCACCGGAGGGAGGGGGGTGAAGCACCCGAGACGCACGGACAGCGGGAGCACCGGAGGGAGGGGGGAGTGACAACCGAGCCACGTGGGCAGCGGGAGCACCGGAGGGAGGGGGGAGTGAAACCCGAGCAGCGGGAGCACCGGAGGGAGGGGGGTGAAGCACCTGAGACGCGCGGGCAGCGGGCAGCACCGGAGGGAGGGGGGTGAAGCACCTGAGCCGCGCGGGCAGCGGGAGTACCGGAGGAAGGGGGGAGAAACACCAGAACAGTACAGTATATATAAATATTTATTACAGTGCATTAAATTCCCCCCCACCTCAAGCATCTGTCCACAATCCTCTCCATGACCGGATCAGTGCAGGTCTTGTAAGCAGGAGGTGACACAATTATACAGGAGGATATATAGGAGGAGGAGCAGCAGACACGCGCGCGTGCACCTCCAACCCCCCCCCCCCCCCATTACTTACCCGTGCAGAGAAGGAAGGGCGGTTTCAAGTCCTGGCAACTCCAAGCCGAGTCACAGCCAGAGGGTTTTTTTTTTTTTTTTCGAGCAGGGGATTTTGTTTTTGCAGAGCAGGGGAAAGGCTACTGGCCACGAGCCAATATCCGATCGCAGCTGGCGAGTTGGCGACCGGGTTTGTCGAGCACTGTATATATATATATATATATATATATATATATATATATATATATATATATATATATATATATATATATATATATATATATCTTATTACCATACCATGTATTTATAACATCTGTACCATATAATTGTATTACCTTGGCTTTGTAGTTAATTACATTGTCAAAAAAAAAAATTGCACAGTCCAAGGACAACTGAAAGGCCCGTCATAGGCCGGATTTGGCTCAAGTTGAACATCCCTGTCCTGGTTTGATCTTTGACATGTTGGAAGTGAATAAATTAGATTACATTACCATTGTGGTATAGGAAACAAAATAACCCCTAACCTCCTTCTCCCTGCTGTGGATGGAAATTTCCAAAAATACTAGATACTTGTCTCTTGGTTCAATTGGATCACATGTGATTACACCTTCCAAATTAAACCAACAACAAAGTGACATTCGAAAGATATGGATCTTGTTGTGAACACATGATGGAAACTTACACAGGCAGCTCAGAGGTGTCCACCAATGGGATTTATGGACCATTAATCCCCACTGACTTCCTGTGACAGTAAATAATTATAAATAGCCTGCCGAAGGTGGTAGTAGTAACCTAGTGTATGCGATTGCACAAGTCTGTTTGCCTGTTCTTGTTATGGAGATTTATGTTGTTCATTTCATTGTTGATCCGTATTGCATAAAGTAACTGTGCATGCAGTCTGTTAATTGTTTGCAGGAAAACACTTTCCACAATTAGGTGGGTATTCGCAGGATGCTAGATTCTTAAAAAAAATAAATAAAAGGCAATAATTATATCTTGTAATCAACTAATTTGTTAAATCTACTTTCTGGTAAGAAAACACTTGTTGCCACTATTTTACTTAATTGCCAATTTAAATAAATGAGTTCACATCACTGGAGTTGCCAATGTATTTTCATTGCTTTTAAAGAGGCAAATACGCTCTTTATTTATTAATTCTTATCTTAATATAGTGACAATGACCAAACTTATTCTGCAACGCAAATACAATGTGATGGGAAAACGAGAAAGTTAAAATGACATTATCAAACTCTGGTACACAAGCTTACGGTTTTAAAGGTAGCTCACAAAAAAGCTTCTGTAAACAAGGTAATATAAATTGGCTACGAAATGTTATCCTTAAAGCATATTTCTTAGTCTTCATTGGGTTTTTTTTTTTTTGTTTTTTTTAACATGAGTGTTTAAACAAAGAAAAAAAAGTTGTAGCGGGAAAGTGATTACAGACATACCCCGGTTTAAGGACCTTAACTTTAAGTACACTCGCGAGTAAGGACATATCGCCCAATAGGCAAACGGCAGCTCGCGCATGCGCCTGTCAGCACGTTTCTGAACAGAACTACCAGCTCCCTACATGTACCGAAGCTGTGCGTAAGCGGGGAGACTATAGAGCCTGTTACAAATGCGTTATTTACATCAGTTATGCACGTATGTGATGATTGCCGTATAGTACATGCATCGATAAGTGAAAAAAGGTAATGCTTCACTTTAAGTACATTTTCACTTTACATACATGCTCTGGACCCATTGCGTACGTTAATGCGGGGTATGCCTGTACTATAGTAGCGTCCCTCCCCCACCCCTCCCCCCAAAAAAAACCATGACTGAAGTTGCAACAAACAGTTAATTTATATTGCGCTGATCTATATATTGCTTAATTATTATTTTTTTTTAACCTGGAGGCACATTTTCATCAAATGATCTACTAAATGCAGCTGCAGATTTTTAAAATGCCTTCAGTACTAAATATAGCAGAAAAAAATACTTTAAAGTGACAAAAAGCGATTTCATTTTCTTCCTGGTGTGTTGCAACTTTTCACCGTCGATATATGAGCTGTACTAATACAGGACATACAGTGGGTGGGTGTTGTCACTACAAAATATGACAGGAAAGATACGTTTTCAGTGTTTACCCAAATCTTTTGGACATTATTAACACAGTACAAAAGCAGATGTGTCCAGGGAGCTAAACACAGAACTGGCTCAAACGTATACCACACACCACCAGTGTTATGCAATAGTGCAATATACCACTAGTCTCCTTTGTGTTACGCGCACAAAAAAACATGTCCAGGCATGATTAAAATAATACGAATGCAATGGCGAAGGTAGCATTATTTATGGGGTGTGTTATTGAGTATTTTATACTCTGGTTCATTTGGCTTTAAAATCATTCCCACAGCCATAAATGTCACGAAAGATTGAGTGGGAGATGAGATACCCACAAAAGGCTGGCCTGTCCTTGTCACAGGGGCAATTTTTGAGCATTAGAATAATGTGTTTGAGTATCAAAAGTAGAATTCAACAGGGAGGGTTTATGTTGTATCTATAACACAGTAGTTCTCTGATCTTAAATTTCAAGACCTCTTTGAAGGGATCTAATATGGTTCATTGGTAATGTATAGGTACTCTTATTTTATTTTGTGGAACTGTCTGCATTTGCATATTCCTCCTCTTTGGTTATTGCATTTACTGCATTTACATATTGTATGTTTTTGTAACATTTCTTTTCTGTAAACAAGCACTGTATCCGTGTTGCATATTACATCTAAAATGTTAAACGTTTTGTCTTATGGTTCAAATGGAACCTTGTATCTTTTTGAAGAGATTAACTGCTTTTTCGGACTCATTTTGCTACATAGTGTGTGTTAATTGCATCCTTTTTCCAGTAAACAGGGGACCAAGGACTCCTGAGGGTAAGACCTTGAATTATTCTTGGTGGAAGTGTAATTGATGTGGTGTGAAATGGTTTGTGGGAGATACTGCACATTTTTAGTGCCCTGCGGGATTCGGCTGGATAGCTGGAGGTGTTAACCCCTATCACATTCACGTGCACACAGGTGTGGCGTTCATGACACACACACACAAACACACACTGCATCGATGTGTAAAATGACTTGATCTGGGATATACCTTTATAATTATTGATCATTCTGATTTACAATATACTGGTAAAAACACCCATTTATAAAGGAATTTAAAAAAAAAAAAAAGTTTGCGGTTAAATATTTTGTTTTCAATTCACTCTGGGATGGTTCATGTCAATCATGACAGATTTAAAGGTGCCACGAAATACCAAATGAAATCTGTATAGTAGATCACTGCCAATAAGTCAAGCTGGAAAGAAATTGACGTCCAAGTCTAAATTAATTGTAAAGTTTTCCTGAAAATGTCAGCTGTACAACCTAAAATGTAGGAGGGCTTTTTCCCTTCACCTCCCACTTCTTTATGGTTGGTTATTTGTTGTTTAGGGGTGTAAAAAAAGGTCTTGATTACCTTGCCATTCCGTTTCCCAGTTTCCAAACTATCATACTCTTTAAGTGAAAGAAATGGAAAGTTCCAATCGTTCATACATTTAGCAAACGTACTTGTGCTTGCCATATTTGGCATCAGTCACTGTTTTAATCTATGAAATAGTTTGTCTTTATATAAGTGCACCTTTATCCCCTTAAACACATCACTGTCGCTGGCCCATCTTGAACTGCACCATTAACCTAATACAATATGATTTACTCTTGGACAGTTGATAATGCTTCCTGTAAATGTGATTTATATTTCTTTTGTTTTCTTGCTTGGGGAAAAAAACATCTGAAAATCGATTGTGTTTTTTAATTGAATTTGCTTGCAACATCCAGTTACTAACATGTACTGTTAAAATGTTAATACCTTTTCCCTTTTACAGTATGTAGTATTGTGTACAAGTCTGTCACACATCTCTTTCCCTACCATGTTTATAAATCTATTTCCGAATACTTCGGATTTGTAGATTGGTACAAGATTATTGTAGAAGTGTTTTCTCATTTTTCCTTTATTATTTGCTGGTTCATGTTTTACTATAATGCGTTTACTTACTTATCTATCCCTTATGATTTATTATGTTTTATATAATGTACTATTAAAAATGGTTTGTTTTAGAGATGTATTATATTGTACTTTAGTGATATTCCCTAGATATGCAATGGGGATGGACTAGTGCATTCTATGTTAGCACCCATATGGGTATACCCTTCACATAGCACTGTTTGGGTGCAAAACATGTTATAGGTGTTTTTAGGGTTCCCCCCCCCCTTTCCTAATTTTTTCATGCTTTTCTTTTGGTTTTATTCTTTTAAATACAATTAGATCACACTTGCAGCCATTCTGATTGGGTAATTTTGTTGTTGTGTGCTGACTTTTCATGGTTCCAGATTAGTAGATGGGCAATGAAAAGCTCAAATTGTGGAAAGCTTAAATTGTGGAAGTCACCTAAACGCCATCTCTAGACTTAATATCTAACGCGTTGTTTTTGCTTTTTCTCCAGATGGTGTACCTCAGGTTTACTACTTTGGCCCCTGTGGTAAATACAATGCCATGGTGCTAGAACTGCTGGGGCCTAGTTTGGAAGACTTATTTGACTTGTGTGACAGAACATTTTCACTCAAAACCGTTCTTATGATAGCCATACAGCTGGTGAGTAAAAGGGGTAATTTGTCAGTGATTTCTTTTAAGCAAGTGAAAAGCAGTTGGAACAAATAAAACTATATAAATATGCCATTTATTGATTAGCAATTTTTATATTAAGGAGCAGTTCCTCCTAGACTTTTTTAGCCCCCATTTTTACAGGGTTGGGAAACCTGAGCTAAACGCCAATATTTGCAGCTCCCGGGACCCTCTGGTTCACGAGATACTTACCATTTACTTTACCAGGTGTAAATCTACCTTAGGATAAATGTAATAGTTTCTCGCCTTTCCAGTAACAATCCTTAAAAAAAAAAAAAAAATTTAAATTATTATTTTTTTAAATATGGAAGTTAGGGGGGATTGCTTCTTGACCACTTTATCATTTTTGTTTAATAAATGCAGCAGGTCCTTACATCTACATCAATTCAATTATCTAAGCTGTTGGTAGATGGGCAATGATCCTGCTTCTCAGGGCATCCAATATGGCTGCTTTTTACAAAAGAGGACGTGTTGTGGCTTCATAAATGGTTGGTGTAGCAACCCAAGAAAACATCATAAATTAAAAATCATTAAAAAAGGGCATAATTAATGGTGGTGGGGGGGGGGGATACAGAGGGATACTGTCAGTATTATCTAATAGTGCACAACTGATTTAAAATATATTTTAGAGTTGAAATATTAGTGGAAGTGATCAGCAATGTAACACCCCTATTTAGACTTGAATTATAAAGTAGTTTGAAGAAAATCACATCCTTACTAAAAACTACAGGAGACCGACACTGAAGTGGGGAAACGAGGAAAAACGAACGTTGTTTGTGCAACATATATTTTTGTTAATGGAAAACGCCTTCAATCGTTCTAACTTAAAGTAATCAAATGTTTAACTGTAATCTTGGTGATCTGTTCAGAACAGCTGAAGTGACCCCAAGAAAAGGTAACAACTGATGTGAACATAAAAGCTCACCCCACAGAAAGTTTATAGAAGTGGCATAGACCATGCACATCTAGTCCCACTATACATGCATTCAGGCCAGACACCTGAAAGCTCTAACTTGTGTTAAATGTATAGGAAAATGGATAGGGTTATAGATTTTGACACCCACAAGGCATCCAACATTTTGCACATACAAATAGGTGCCATGGTAGTTCTTATACTTCTGCGTGTTGGAGGCACTTTCAAGCAATTCCCATGGAAGTCTCATAACCTATACAGCTTGCTATACACAGAAACTTTGTTTAATAAGTACAGCTGATCTTGCAGAATCCAAAATAAGTAGTATACCTGCTATATGGATACAGCTTGAGGCGATGGTGTCACTGTAATTTGTGTTTACACCAATGAATAATATGCCTTACCTGCCAACATAAAACAAGTTAATGGATTGAAATAAAGCTACTTGCAACTGACATAAGTAAACAAACCACTATTTCTGTGTATTATGCTGTTCAAGTGCTTCTACCGCAATAATTCTATTAGTGCGTTTTTTCATGCTGAGATGAAGAGCACAAGTATTGAAAATGTTGCATTCATTTTGATGTGACTCATTTGTTAAGAAAATAATTATTATGCACCATTTTAAGACTAGCATTGCAAAGTTCATCAACATATGACTGAGTTTATGCTTGAATATAATTTGCCCCAAAAAGAAGTCTGCACTCCTGCAAACACTTGTCGGTGTACATGTCTGCTTTGCAGCTTCAGTTTTATGTATACCTTCCAATTGTCCAACATTTGCCAATTTTGTGAACAAGCCTGCTCCTTGGGGTTTTTCAAGTGTTCATTATGTCGTTAATGGAGTGTTTTTTGGTTATCTGTTATTTTCTGTTGTAGACATAGAGGCCGATATGCACTAAATGGTGCTATACTTTAGCACATCCTGACTCTTCAAATGAATGGGAGTTAAGAAGTGCTAAAGCTTAGCAACTTGTGAGTATGGGTCAGAGGAGTACCTGTCACAAGGACATTAGAGATCTTTACTGGTGAAGCATAACGGTTTGGTGAGACTTCTTCGTCAGGTCAGGTGTCTCTAAAATTAACTCCAGTAATCCTGCCTTGTCTAAATTCCCTGCATGGAACTTCTTCTCATTCCTCTGCACTTGGACAGCCATATTACCAGCTGTGTGCCTCACTGCTACAATTATGTTACACTGCAAATAAAACATTTTATTGGCTGCGGAGTAACCTCATTAGAATGACTGGAAATCCTTTCCTCGTTATTTTTTATATGATCTAGTACCAACAGAGTACGCCAATTGTAGGCAACATGATATGAGCCCTCAAAGGGACCACACAAACACACCCTGCACAGGCAGAGGGGAGGCGATATTGCAGCCAGTCACCAGTTACCTGGGGAATACTGTCCCCGTTCCTTTTCTTCCACCGAGAACTAGTGATGATTGCAGGAGATGAGCGGGGAAATATTTAACAGTGCACTATCATTAATCAGCTGAGAGCGCAGGGAGACGCTACCATCCACTGTAGCAACATCTCCGCTCCCTCTGCACTGGAGGGAGTACGGGCTGCTGGGGCAGCCGGAGTTTGGGGACTGCAGATGAAGCCCCCAGGGACCGCCGGTTGCCCACCACTAATGTATGCAGGTCTTTCAATTAGAGGAACATATACAGAGCATATATAAGATAGTCAGGCACAAGTAAACAAGTAATAGGTAACTTAATTTTTAGTTATCTGAACCTGCTCATTTAAGTACTTTCTAAATAAATTGGTTTGCTGAGCTCTAATTGCATTTGACCATATTTCCCCTCCAGTTGTTTCCTAGCTTGCCAAATCTATTCTAAATCCTCTCCTAAATTCACTGCATTATCCATCTGGATTTGTCTCCCCTTCGAGTCTCTCTTCTCTAGGGTTTAACTCTGTGCATGCCATTAGAGAAATGTGTTGATTGCAGTCCCCTGGGGCTGTTTTTCTTCTATATGAACTTACTGTCTTCTGTGTAGGCATTTAGCATCAGGTAGAAAAACAAAAAAAACGATTCCTGCGCTCCTACCAATTAGGCTAAGATAAAATAATATTCTCATGAAAAAGGGTTTTTTGTTAAACCCTTTGGCCAAAGCATTTGTAAGCCTGCATGCCACATCAAGGCAACCCATTTAATGCAGGTACCTACACTATACTGTATATACATGTAATAATTGTCCCATGGACTGGTGAAAAAAGTGTTAAAGCACTGAAGGGGTTAAATAAAGCATGAGCTTATGTGAGTAGTGCAATTAAAATCTGGCTAAAGCCAGTATCATACTTACCTTTGCTATAAAGGTAAACAGGGTGCACAAATTCCCTGGTGTGAATATAATACAACTTACACATATACATCTCTCTGTCAGCCTTACACATTCACCTACCATTCAATGGAGGGTGATGTCCAGACTGACAGTGGGGTGTAATATACATGCACTAATTGGAAAATTGGTGGGCTCAGTAACTGCCATGTAAAGCAGATGAGCCAATAAACCTACCCCTATGACGTTTCAGAGATACTACATTAAAAATGCCCTATGGGAGTATGCAGCAAGGTCTTGCTGCTTAAAGCTGCAGTTCAGTCAATATCCTGCATGTGTGTTTTTTTTTAATAAATCAGTTCTGTAGTAAGAAAAAATACTTTTAGCATTTTCTGTTTTAAAAACAACAACTTTGAAAGACCAATTTTCTTGTATTCTATTTTAACAGCCATTTGCTAAGGCACTGCCCCTTCATGTCCTGTCACAAGCCCTGGCACACCCCTTTGTCAGCCGTGCCCTCCCTCTAGCACTTGTCAGTGCAGGATTGCTCATGAATATTCATGAGCTTCCACTGAGAGACAAGCAGAAGAAAAACAGATCCCTTCACTAATTATGTCACCAAATTTCGCCGATCAATACATGGAGAACGAATTGACCTGCAGCTATACAGTTCTTTAGTTAATTAGAGATTGCACACATGAAACTATTGAAGTAAAAATAAAAATAAAAAAGACTGAACTGCAGCTTTAATGTGAAGTATAGGCATATCCCATTGTGTTCTCCTTTATTCTTTTCTCTTGAACATAATTATTTTGGTTCTGTACCCACTTGTAAGGGCCATATGCACATTATTGCCTTCCCTAATTTGGAGATCCAGCCTTCCGGCACTGAATGGGGTACACATCAAGTTGACCTATTCGTTTTGTTTCCAGTTTGTAACATAATGTTTCAGCTTTTCTTTTTGCAGACATAAGTAGCCGTTTGAATATATGTGCAATGATTATTACATTTGTGTACTTTAATAACTTTTTTCCCCTCAAACACTGTGTTCTTTTCTTGCACAGCTTTCCCGCATGGAATATGTTCACTCAAAGAACTTAATATACAGAGATGTAAAACCCGAGAACTTCTTGATAGGTCGTCCAGGAAACAAGAACCAGCAAATAATTCATATTATAGATTTTGGCTT
This sequence comes from Ascaphus truei, assembly GCF_040206685.1. Classification (NCBI taxonomy): domain Eukaryota; kingdom Metazoa; phylum Chordata; class Amphibia; order Anura; family Ascaphidae; genus Ascaphus; species Ascaphus truei. The sequence goes on along the minus strand of NC_134483.1, from coordinate 208,602,730 downwards.
GGCAAAGGAATATATAGATCCAGAAACCAAGAAGCACATACCCTATAGAGAACACAAGAGCCTTACAGGAACAGCTAGATACATGAGTATAAATACACATTTAGGAAAAGGTATGTATAACTAGAAATATTGTGATGCCAATTCCTTATCTAGTTTGATTTTTTTGGGGGGGGGGGGGGGGTTACAAACCAGCTGTACAAGAGATGCTGAATTAGTCCTAGGTTAGTAGAATGTAGAATGACAATTGAGGGGCATGTTATATGATCATTCGCTCAGAAGTAATTTGAATTCAATCTCCTAATTCACAATCAAATAGTTAAACCACCAACGCTTTAATTGAACAAATGTCTGCATGTGTGGCGGAGTTGTGATAACTTTAATAAAATATATAATTTTTGTTAGCACTGCTGTAATGTATAAATGATTCAAATACCTGCCATGAATCAGATTCTATTCTGATATTAAAGTAGTTAAGAAGCTAAACTGAAAAAAAAGGAAAGGAATGCATCCTTAAGTGAACTGTTAAGTGTTTTATTGTCAAAACCATACTAATAGTTCCAATATCCCTTTGGTCAAACAGATAATGGGTGATGCAAAGCAACAGAACAGGAGGTGACCTGTACTTGCCATGTACTTGCCATGTACTTGCCATGTACTTGCCATGTACTTGCCATGTACTTGCCATGTACTTGCCATGTACTTGCCATGTACTTGCCATGTACTTGCCATGTACTTGCCATGTACTTGCCATGTACTTGCCATGTACTTGCCATGTACTTGCCATGTAGTTATTCCAGCACAGTAGAGGATCGGTCCAAATTGTTTAATAATTCATGTGCTCTGTGAACATGTTCTGTGGCTGCCGTTATTTTTGTATTTATGGCACGCCTTTTATGGTTACACAGATTGTTTACAGGTTATTTAAACATTACGTAGACCTTCTGGCATATGTATTTCACCCAAAATAGTTTTTCTTCGCACACCATGGCTTTGCTTTTTTTCTTAAGAGAAAAGTGCTGTAAAATCGCCAAGGCTGGAAAGGTTTAATTCTGCATATTCTCAGGGTGGCTTTGCAGCCTCGCCTAGATTATACGGTCATTGGGATTGGTGGTTTGTTTGCTCTGTTACAAATGCTGTAGATCAGGGCTCTTCAAACAGCTCCCCAAATGGACCAGAGCACGACATAACTAGGAGTAGAAGGGGAGCTTATTGCCATGTAATTTGATGTATGTAAAAACTATATAATATTTCAACATTTTGCAGATGTCTGTATCCTATATATTTACATAACCTTAATTTATCAGTGCGTTTGTGTGCAAAATGGCACTTTGCTGCCGCTAATGTTATACAGGTTTCTTCAGCAGCCGAGTCCTAGGGCCACAACAAGTCCTTGGATTTTTCCATTCATGTTTCTGACCCTAAATTGAGTTGTCCATCCGTTAGGCTGCGCTGATAGTGCCGGCGACAGCGACGTCGCGGCAAAACAAATGCATTGCCGCCGCCGTGTGCGCTTATAGTAAGCGCGACGGATTGGTCGCGATCGCGGGAAGTCATCTCAATTTGATTTTCCAGCGACCGTCGTCGGCACTATAGCGTAGCCTTAGGCTAGACGTGGCTCACAAGGGGATTTCCATCCCCGACACTGTTCATGAGTCTAATTTGGCAGCGGAAGAAATCTGTAGGGAGGAAGTATATATTTTTTTAAAAATGGTAAAACAAGCGTCTCCTAAATTGTGCAAGAACCGTGTTGCAATGTTTTGCTTTTTCCTTTATTTTACCTGCCTGTAAAATAGCCCTAAGTGTCATTTGTGGCCATAGTTTTGCCTTTCAGTCCTTGAGAGAGTGACAGTCCGGGCACCGGTGTAAGGGTATTCCTGCAGGTGCCCTAGGGGTGACCCTTCTGCTTTGCGCACCGCTCCCCTCTTCCCCCTACAATTAACACTTGAAAAATGTTTATTGGGCATTAGTATGAATACACATTCTTCATTTCTATTGAGATCTCTTTTACATTAAAAAGAATATACTGATTGTATAAATAATAAATGATTGTACAAATAATAAATGATTTGTACATTCTCATTGTCCTGGGGGGAGGGTGGTTATGGGACTAGGAGGGAGGAGGAGGTATGGGTCTAGGAGGAAGGAGGAGGAGGTATGGGCCTGGAGGGCAAAGAGGACCACAATGGCATCCACATGTTCTCCTCTTTCACCTCACCTTGCACTGGTAATGAATATAAAACTACAAATCTTGCATTACTCCAGGTTTTTTCAGCAGATGGCTGTGTAGCCAACTGGATCAGTAGGTTTGTAACATGCTGTAGACCAGCGACACATTTTGTCAACTCCATTATTGGCAGGCTGCTTTATGTAGCTTTATCTTTCTGTGTGTGTGTAATGTATTTAGCTTCTTTTTGCTGCCATCTGCTGGGGAAAAGGTGAACAGCATTAAATTCTGTGTTTGGCCAGAGTACTGTAGCTACACCAACAATTCAAATTAGTTAAGTGCATCAGGTATTTCTCAATGACTATCAGCTGTATTCAGTTACTTTGTTTTTTTTTTTTTTTTTTGAAGATACCTAAAAGAAGTCAGAGCAGAGTTTGCTGAAGCACATACATTGCTGTTAATATTTCTGCACCCTTATTTGCACAAAAATGCTTTTGTGCTTTTCGCCCACTGAGGCATGCAGCAGTGCTGACACTGCTTGTATTGTGTCAGCACGGTGAATAGTGTGCACTTGGAATATTTACAGCAGAACATTATTTATTTAACTTGTAGGAGAAGAAAGCTCCACAGCATTAAACCTAAGCCCGACTAAACAGTTGCTGTCGCTTGAATCCACAGCGATGAAAGTTATGAAAACACAATTCATTCTATTAAGTCATGCATTGTGACACTTGGAGTAATGAACAGTGTGTGCAAGGGCATGCTACATAGTCTTTAAAATACATTCATATATTGCCGCATAAGTGTAATGAAATCCATTGTGTAAAATGATGGCTCTGGTCTTTTCTCAGAAAGCGGCACCCCTCTTTAATGCTTAATGCTGTATATGACACTCGGGCCAAAGGGCAGGATTTTTTGTTGCCTTTTGTTCGTTTAACAAAACTACTTTTTAATATAATAAAACAAGAAACAAAGAAGTCCAGAGCAACATCCAATGTGACAAAATTACACAGTGAAATGCCTATATATGTCTTGAAAAAGGGTCATTTAGTAAACCCTTTGGCCAAAGCGTATAGGCCTGCGAGCCACTTTCAAGGCATGACCATAATATCGCAGGTCCTAACACTAACTGCTTCACATACTTATTTACCTCTATAATTAGAGGAAGGATGGTCCTGGCATTGAACCTGTCGCAACCAGCTGTATGAAAAGGAAACCTGCTAACTTGGAAAGTGGGGAGGGGCCACTAACCTCCAAAACTGCTGACCAGCTGGACAAAGTTAACAAACACACAGATTCCCCTGCAAGCTCTCAGAAACCCCCCCAAATTACCACAAAATATATTTATGTATATGTATCAAAAGGAGTGCTACTGGGTGTGGCTATTGTATAAAACAAGAAAAAAAAGAAGTCCAGAGCGACATCCAATGTGACAAAAATACACAGTGAAATACCAGGACTATCCTGCCTCTAATTATAGCGATAAATAAGGATTTTAATCAGTTAGTGTTAGGACCTGCGAAATGGTCGTGCCTTGAAAGTGGCTCGCAGGCTTATACGCTTTAGCCAAAGGGTTTAACTAAATGACCCTTTTTCAAGAGATATAGGTATTTCACTGTGTATTTTTGTCACATTGGATGTTGCTCTGGACTTCTTTGCTTCTTGTTTTATACAATTAGCCGTGCCCAGTAGCACTCCTTTTGACACAACTATATACTGTATATATATTGGGGGCTTTCTGAGAGCTTGCTGGGTATCTGTGTGTTTATTTTTTAATATTCCAATAGCCGTTAGTTATACTTAACATTGGAGTATTTATTGTCATTGCAGATAGAATACGTGCCACATACAGGTTGGCATATTGGTGTTACATTTCAACTGCTTTTTCAGCTCAACCAGCTGTCCCCTCAAAAATGCATTAAGAGCCAAGTTCTTATAATGCAGCATTGTTCCCCAAACCATAATTCTTCAGTTCGTTTTTCAGAAACACGAATCCTCCATTCAAATTGGTTATTGGTAATTGCATTTGTTTCTGTGGGACAAATCATTGGCACAATTTGCAGGATTGTATTTTACATTCCTGAGATACTATGACCGTTGCAAAAACAGGGCTCCCGCAAGTAGGATTTGCAGTTTTGAAGGGTGACAAAAAAGGAGAATCTGTTCCTACGTTGGGCAGTGCCATCTGGTGCCTAGATGTTAGAAAGAATAAGAAAGACCGCAGAACATGCCAACCTAATACAACATTGTAGCCAGTGGCCTAGCACGTTTGTTTTTGGTGTTGGGTAATATAATATTTGATGTACCCAATGCCTTGCTTATCTTCCTCTCTAATAACATTTCTTGCCCCCTCCAGTTACAGATTTATTTCCTTTGGTTTATTCGCTCGGTGGTTCCTTATAGGGCTAGTTCCATGTACCGAGTCATACAAATGTGTCCATGTGAGCAGCTGCCATAGAAATATTCAGCTACCCATTAGGTTTTTTTTGTTTTTGTCTAAACGAGTTTGTTTCTATATTCTTCCAGGGGGTTTGTCTGATAATTATTGTTCTTTCACAGTATCTCTTTAGACTGATTTTGCTGCTGTCATTAGCCAAACAAAACAGCAAAAGTGAAAAGTTCAGATCTTTACAGAAGAGACTAGGTGAAGATTGAAAAAAAAAGAAGAAAAAAAAACATTGTACTTAATTACTATGCAGACATTACCAGTGAATATATAATTATTTAAAAACGTGTTTAATAGGTGTCGCCTACAGCAGGGCTGTTCAACTTCAGTCCTTAACCCCCACCCCCCTTCCCAACAGGACAGGTTTTCAGACTATCCCTTCAGCACAGGTGGCTCCATCAGAGGCTCAGTCTTTCACTGAGCCTCTGATACACCATGATAAAGCTGGGACATCCTGAAAACCTGACCTGTTGTGGGTCTGCGGGGCTTCAGGACTGGGGCTGAGCACCCCTGACCTACAATATGTTTAACCCATTAAGCACGCTACTGCCATTAGTTCACTTTGCTTCTGGGACTGCTTCTTTAACCGGTCACTGGCACCAGCTACACCACGTTATAGAGATGAACAAGGAATCTGCAGATACAGCTATGTTATATTTATTTCTATTCTCACACGATAGTCACTGGTTATCCCTAAAACAGAGTTTGTCTGGGTGTATCTGCTATTGGCCATGAGGTCACCAGTAATATAATTAAATGACTATGCAGAAAGTAAATAGGCCAATGTACTTTCATGGAAATAAAAGCAAATACAAAGCAGTTGTCAAAGGAAATAAATGTCTTGTTTTTTTTTTTTTAGAGCAAAGTAGAAGAGACGATTTAGAAGCATTAGGACATATGTTTATGTATTTTCTACGAGGCAGCCTTCCGTGGCAAGGTTTAAAGGTACAGTATCTTTCTTCTTTTCCAAAAAGCAATCGGTGGGAATAACTCCCGTTTTGTGCATGACACTGAGCAAAATACGGAACCCTACAAACGTTTCCGATTTTCTCCCCATAATGAAAATAAACCCTGTTTGCGGGAGGAGGAAGCTATTTCGTAAAGATCGTGGTATTGCTTCTTGTGCGCTAAGCTTGGTTATTGAAGGCTTGAGTCAAATTCCTACCCCAATCATTCAGTACTGGACATGAAGTGAAGTGATATCTCTTGTGCCCCTTTTACCAAGTTATAATGTGCTCGTAACCAGAATGAAATGTTATGGCTGCTGGGTTGCATAGTTCTTGTGCCTTTTTAGTCACACATCCAGTTGGCGGGTCGATTGTTGATTTTGTGATGTGAGTGCCTGTTGAGGGATTGGAGAAGAATGCCCTGCCAATTAGTATTTGCTGCATATCTAAAGTGGCGAATCCCCTGCTGAAGCCTGGGAGTTAACGCCTAATGTTAGTACAGGCAGTCCTCGTTTTACAACGCTTCGCTTTACAACGAATGGCTTATCCAACGCTATGCAATGCATACCTATGTTCATTTTTACAACACCAAAACGGCTTATCCAACGCTCTTACAATGCTTTGCAAAGTTTTTATGTGTATATAATATATATATATATATATATATATATATATATATATATATTATACCATATAATATATTATATTTTTATATTTTTATATTATATTATATATTATGTAATATTATATATAATACAGTATATGCACTATATAATTTATGTGTATGCTGCATATCTTATTGTCTGCGTAAAATATTTTGTGTATTTTAGCATTAAAAATGCCTTTGGGAACGGAACCTTTCATTTAAACAGTGTTCCTATGGGAAAACGTGTTTCGCTTTACAACGTTTCGCTATCCAACGCCATTTTGAGTAACGCATTGTCGGATAACTGAGGGACTGCCTGTACTGTAACTTGTCTGCTGAGCATCTCCTGCTTGCAAAGAAATAAAACACGTTTTCTTTAGTGTTTACAAATCGGGGTTTTAATCCGTAGCGTCTTAATATTTCATATTAAATATATACTTTCTATTATACCCATTTACTGCTAAAGCAGCTGGATGGATAGTGCATAGTTTTTAGTGAAGTGCCACTATAAACTGAAAACTACTGCCCGGCTGCTTTAGCTGCCAAGTAAATGGGTATACAGTAGATCGAAAGTAATAGCAGGCACAGATACAAAAAGTTTATTACCAAGGTCAACGTTAACCTCGATAATAAACTTTTAGTATTTTTGCATAAGTTCTGGTGTGCCTGCTATTTAAGTAATAATCCCTGAAGAACAGGGCATTACTGGCCAATAATGCCCTGGCTGGAAGAGTTGAAGGCCCGAGGCGAAGCCGAGGGACTTTAACCCAACCAGGGCATTATTGGCCAGTAATGCCCTGTTCTGAGGGGATTATTACTATTATAGGCTAAATGTAGGCTTATTTCATAAATAGACACTTTTGTATAGTTAAATATATTTTTTTTATTAAAATAAAATGGTAAATACATGAAACCACCTTTATATACGCTTACACTGCAGATATCTATAGCCACACACTGCCGTCCCGTCTGTGTACACACGCACACCGCACACCACACCACACACAACAGCACACCACACACCACACACAACAGCACACCACACACAACACAATGCCTCTACACACACACACACACACACACACACACACACACACACACACACACACACACACACACACACACACACACACACACACACACACATACACACACACATACACACTCGAGCTCTAGACACACAACACAGCACCTCCTCTACACTCACTACACAGCACCTCTACACACACAGCAGCAGCTCTACACACACAAACTCTGCTGCTACACCCATAAACACTGCTACTGACACACACACACACACACACACACACACACACACACTAGCTCTATACACACACACACAGACATTAGCTCTACATTCACACAAACTGCTGCTACACATACAACAGCACAACACACACACACTCCAGCCACAATAAAAAATGCAGCAACTTACTAAACTTTGCACTCTCCCCCCCCAGCTCTACACACAACACAAGACAGCACCTCTATATCCCCTATCCCCCCCCCCCCACACACACACAACACTGCACCTCTATACACAACACACTTATTTCTTTGCAGTCTCCCCCCCCCCCCCCCCCCCCCCAATTACACTGAATCTGCTCAGAAAATCTCAGTCAGCTCGGTAGGGGGAAGAGTCAAACCGTGGCTGATACTTTTTGACCAATCCCCTGCCATGTCTCAGAGCTCTTACTTAATTCAAACCAATCCCCTGCCCTGTCTCAGCTGTTCTGAAAGCTGATTGGCTGGAAATAAACAGATTGAAAACTGCATTTTGCAAGCTGCTGAATTTCAGGGCATTACTGTGGATAATGCCCGTAATTTTAACCAATCAGAGAGCAGGGTTTTCAATAATGCCCTGAATTTTACTGCTTTAGCCTATAATACTTATTATATGCACCTATCTATCTATACACACACACACACACACACACACACACACACACACACACACACACACACACACACACACACACACACACACACCATATACACACACACCATATACACACACACACACCATATACACACACACACACACACACACACCATATACACACACACACACATAAACATACACACACACACACACACACATAAACATACACACACACACACACACACACATAAACATACACACACACACACACACATAAACATACACACACACACACACACATAAACATACACAATATATACATATGCATATATACATATGCATACACAATATATACATAAACATGCACATACAGTATATACATATACACATATACATACGCACGCACATGCACACTTGAAACGTTTTTAATGAACCCTCGATTTTTATTCCCCACTGTTTTTTAGGCCGACACATTGAAAGAAAGGTATCAGAAAATTGGAGATACGAAGCGAGCGACGCCGATTGAAGTACTTTGTGAGAACTTCCCAGGTAAAAGCTGCCTTTTGTCTGTCCTATGTTCTTCAGGAAAGAGACCATTATTTTTATATGCAGATTAGCCTCAGATAAATGTGCAATCATGATGTGCAATTGTGTTGAAGGATCATTATGGTCTCATTGAAGGGCATTTTGTTTTTGTCAGACAGCCGTACTCATCTATATGTAAATGTAGTTTTCATGGGGAGCCTGCCATCTTTTGAATTTGATTTGCGTCTGAATTGTATGTCGTCTGTAACTGAGCTAGACTTTTGTATTGCTTAAACTGCTGGCAAAATAAGAACACATTGGCTAATGTGTCCCTTTCTCCTTCCCTTATTTTATCACTATCTGTTTTAGCCTATTGAGTCTACTTGAAATGAAATTGCAGTTCCATATTAATTATTCATTGTGTATTATTTGACGAGGAAGCCGTAGCTGTGCGGTTCTTTGTCTTGCAACCAATCAGAAGACAGTAATTGTGTTCTCAAGTTCTGGGGTTCATTATGCTTTCTTTTAATGAAGCATCATCTTACTGAAGCAGCTACCTCTTGATATTGAATATTCCATTGTGTTTTGTATTTATGATTAAACACGTTTTATTTCCTCCGGTGTTTTATTGTAGGCAAAGCATCAGTGACCATCTTTTTCTGATGTCACGATTCAGAAAAGTTATTGATTACGAAGCCATTAAAATTAACAGCTTGACAACATTCTTTTAAGAGAAATGCATTTTATGTATATTTTTAAATTGTCTTCAAAGGGTTTTGTAATGCCTTTTATCTACAAAGGAGCCAGTAAAGTAGCAATATGGAGACTGCACCTAATTTTTTGTGCTTAACCTTTACAGTGCTGGGAGTGTGGCAGCCTCAGAATGCCCCTGAACACTTCCACTCATGTAAGCGTTCCTGGAACATCACAGGTGCCTATGCCGTGCCAGGTACATCAGGCACTAGAAAGGTTAAATGCACAGAAAGTTTTGTTGTTCTAAGTAACTGGAACATCATCTTATTAAAGGCTACATGGTTTTTTTTTATGGCTGCTGGCTGTTGAAGGATAATCCATACAATTTGGGGTTTGTGGATTTGGATATAGAGTCAACGTGTCTGCAGCTGTGTAACCTTTCAATAAAGTATGGGTTTCTGATGTTGGGGAAACCATGGCAGTATTGTACTTTGCAAACTCTTCCATGCAGTTATTCATTGAATTGTAGTGGTTTTGTTTTGCTATGTACAGGCATACCCCACATTAACGTACGCAATGGGACCGGAGCATGTATGTAAAGCGAAAATGTACTTAAAGTGAAGCACTCCCTTTTCCCCACTTATCGATGCATGTACTGTACTGCAATCGTCCTATATGTGCATAACTGATATAAATAACGCATTTGTAACAGGCTCTATAGTCTCTCCACTTGCGCACAGCTTCGGTACAGGCAGGGAACCGGTATTGCTGTTCAGGACGTGCTGACAGGTGCATGCGCGAGCTGCCGTTTGCCTATTGGGCGATATGTACTTACTCGCGAGTGTACTTAAAGTTAAGGTCCTTAAACCGGGGTATGCCTGTACATGGTCTAATTGAAATGTTTCACCCATACTTTTCTCGTACAGCTGCCAATTTTAGTCCCCGACTTCACAATTCAAGAAGTAAATTTCCCAATGCCTTACAAAGTATGCATTTTACGTATGCAGAGTGTACCTTATTTATTTCCATATACTGTAGTTTGGAGACCGACTGCAAGAATATTACATCACCGCCACTAAAGAAGTAGAAAGTCATATAACACATCGATGCAATAAAGAGACTTACAGTATGCTGTAACGGCTATAGCAGGGGTCACTACTAAAAACTGAAACGTTTTAATGAGTGGTGGGTTTAGTTTCACCACTAGTAAATAGAGTGGGCATTTGTGTTTTTTTATGAAAAAATGCCATTGGCATGAGCTTGAGTCTCCATTGTTCCAGTATGTAAATATAGACAATAGAGATACATTCCTGATGGTGTACCTAAGCAATTTTCCATTTACTTGGTAAATGAAATAATGCATGAGTGCATCCCAAAGGGTTACTCGCCCAAGGCAAATGACAACTGCAATTTTCAGGCCTGTTGATATATGGTTTAAACTTTAATTGCTGGAAGCACAAACTCCAGTAGTTAATTTGCAAAAAAAGCAAATCCTGTTGTGAAGAACACTCATATAAACATACCTTATTCCATTTGACCTTATTCATGCTGTGACACAAAGTTCTCCCTGAACACCTCTTTATCATAGTGTCACGTCTTGATCAGGGCAATATTCTGAAGTTGGCGCTGATCCAGTTTATATTCTAGGCTTGCTGGTTTAGTAGAGATGATGCATACGTGTAGTTGTGTTTAATAGAAGCAACTCTAAATGATTACCAAGTATAAAATGTTTACGTGCTGCAATTTGTGAGTTAAGTATGTAACTGTTCTAAAAGGTAAAAGCACAAAACCAAGTCAATTTTCTTTTCTTTTTATAGAAGAGATGGCTACATATTTGCGCTATGTAAGAAGACTAGATTTTTTTGAGAAACCAGACTATGACTACTTAAGAAAACTTTTTACAGATTTGTTTGATCGTAAGGGATACATGTTTGATTATGAATATGATTGGATTGGGAAACAGCTGGTAAGTGATGACAGAATTATTGTGTAGCGTTCAGGAGGTCTGTGTATATATCTTTATTTATTTGTGGGCTTTTTTGACTTCAATGTTGAAGTCGTGTACAACTCAACAGTGAAATTGTAGTGTGCAGACCATTTTTTCCAGGGATCAAAATGTTTGTTATTGGCAGAACATTAAAAAAAACGTTATGGTGGGGTAAACGTGTCACAAAAACCCTCCACTGTACAGTGTACAGCATACAGCAAATTAAAATTCTGAATTTAGATCAAGGGTTTCACGCTCGTGCTGTCTGATGTGTGGTGTAGGTAGAAGACAGATCCCCTTGCTGCTGGGCGCATGGAGTCACTCCCCAATTACTCCTAAACGAGAGAGTCCGAAGGTTTTTCTCAGAAAACACAAACGGAGCGCTGTGTGCATATTTTTTTATCAAATTAAAATTACATTCGTGGGTAGCTTTAAACGTCAAGAAGTAAAGTGACCCGCTGTGCGTGCTCATGTGCATGTCATTACCCAGAATCCCAGGCTGCATTGAAAGCATTATTTGCTAAGCAATAATGGGGAAAGACAGGGTTGCAGACCTGCCTGAGACATGCAAATGCACAATAAGTTATATTTTTATTTACTGTGCATGGTATAGTGGAAGGTTTTTGTCACTTTTTTTTTTTTGTATTTTTTTTTTTTTTAAATGTTTGGTTATACCCACTTACCAGCTTGACGTTGCATAGCCAACAACCAACCTCATACGGACTCAAAAGATGAAAACAGTTGTCTGTGAGAAGGTTTACTGGCTATGCACTTCTTAAACCCGGGCTGTGCAGAAACGCTGTGTAAGACGACAGGCGTAAGCTTATAGGGCTCCATGTTAAAATGGATAAGGAGTAAAGTGTGACTCACTGTGCTCATTTGCATGTCCTTACCCAGAATCCCTGGCTGCAGTGGAAGGAATGTTTGCTAAGCGATAATGGTAAGAGACAGGGTTGCAGACCTGTCTGAGACATGCAAATGTATCCTCAAGTGATATTTTTATTGAATAGCAGAAAACAACTCTTATATACCCTTGTTCCCCCCCCACCCTCCCAAATCTTGTGGACTCAACATATCACCACTAATGCCTCTCCCCAACATCCTTATAATATCATCATTTATTTAATGTTATTCTAAGAAACAATTCATTGTCAGATTGTTCTTGATATCCCTGTATTCAGTTGCATTTACTTTGTGAATTTAATTTTATTTATTTTTTTTAGCCTACACCAGTTGGCTCCATTCATGCAGACCCAGCTCTTTCATCAAACAGAGAAGCACATCAACACCGAGATAAGCTGCAACAAGCCAAAAATCAGGTAGACATGCTTAATTTTGCATATCTGTAGTTAAAGGAGCAGTTACTCTCCCAGGTTTTATATATGTATATAAGATATCCTTACCAGGCAGACAGTCCAGGAAAGCTTCCAGTAAGAACAAGACAGCACTCAGTTGAAATTTGATTAACAAATTGTATTGAAGATAGATAGCACGCACACCAACGTTTCGGTCCTCTAAATATATATATTTAATTTTTTTTTAACATATTTACCAGGATGGGGAGCAGCGGGTCCCTGGAGCTGAACAGCATTAATTTCAGCTCCAGCCACCCCATGTTGCCACCCATGGTCCCTGAGGTACTTGGTGGGAAAGGTGCCGCAGGGACTTCCGGCTCATTTAAATCCCCCTTGTCATGCCGTGGCTTTATATTGACACGCCTAACTCAGGAGAATTGACCCGCCATTTTGTTTCCCCTAGAGGAGACGCTACTGGTGTCACCTTCCCCGGGTAAGTATCTCATGAACCAGAAGGGCCTGGAGCTGAAATCAACCCAGTTCAGTTCCGGGGCCCCTTGCTTCCCCTCTACGTAAAAAGAACAAGGTGGGAGCGGAAAAATAATTGGCAATAGGAACTGCACGGTGAAGCCTGTGTTAAACATGTCGGGATTTATTCTGTGATCTCAGCATTGCAACTTTCCCTTCCCGCCTCTCTCAATAAACATTTAATTGCCCATTAATCATTCTAACTTGTAAAGTAACACTGTAAGACCTAGTGCTAAATAGATATGTTTTTTTCAATCATGTGAAGCTGCTAACTTGTTACTTCAAATCAATGTTTTTCCTTTTCTTCTTTTTGTTTTTAAACACCTTGAATGTCAGCAATTATGGGTTTTAATGTGTTTTTGTTTTCCGCTTCAACACATTGTGACATCTATACATCGTAGTATAATTGTATTAATTTTTTTTGTCATACAACTCCAGCATTGCAAAATTGTGAGGAGTACAATAATGCTGCTGATGGATCTGCACTGTTTTTGTTGTTGTTATTTTTGAAGCGCACAATGACTTCACTAGCAACTTCTGAACCCTGAAAGATCTTTAGAATAATACTTTACCATTCAAAGTATTCGTATGTGCCAGTGATTAAATATATGTATGTATTATTTTAATAGAGACTCAACACAACTTGAGCGCTAATGCAACCTTAGTCAGTGTAATGTGTGTACAAGAGATTGTTACAATACCAATTTCGTTAAAATGTCCAGTGTCCTGCAGCCTAGAAGACTTAAAGGATTGTCCAAGAAATCCTTCTTGATAATCGTGTGAAAAGTCCTCCTTGTCGCTGAAACTCCGGCTGGTGATGTAGATACCATCCCGTGGATATGGAAAGAAAACAGTAAAATATTGCTTCAATACCTTATTATGACAATGTGTGTTTTGTGATCACCTCATTGTGCACCCTTTAAAGTGCTAGTTGTTTGTTCAGTATATGACACCCACTTGCTTTTTGAGGATATGTTCTTTACAGGATAGTGATTTGGATCTTGTTTCCTGTGACATTATTTGATAGTTTAGCTCTTAAAGTAGTAAGGGACATAATTAAACTATCAATAATGTCACAGGAAACTAGATCCAAATCACTATCCTGTAAAGAACACATCCTCAAAAAGCACGTGGGTGTCATATACTGAACAAACAACTAGCACTTTAAAGGGTGCACAATGAGGTGATCACAAAGCACACATTGTCATAATAAGGTAGTGAAGCAATATTTTACTGTTTTCTTTTCATATCCACGGGACGGTATCTACATCACCACCCGGAGTTCCAGCGCCAAGAAGGACCTTTTCTCTTCGCATGTGTTTTATGTTCAGCTAAGATTTAGGCTCCTCTGTGGTCCATTTATTTAATATACTTAAACTTCTCTTCAGTGGAAAAGGGATACTGATCCCGCAGCAAGTTCTCTTCACTTCTACTATCAGAGAGCAAGCTGATATACGACACTGAGGATCATGTTTGGTGCCATCAACCTCATTAGCGCCTCTCCCATTGTCAGTGATGAGAAATGCCAGGGTAGGAATGTGTAAGCGGAACCAGGGCGGCCCTTAACACCCAACTCTTGGGCGTCTCCGACATCGTATGCAGTGGGATTTCTTTGAATTGAATCTCACTTTAAGTGATGGTTAAATAGGTTTAAAGACCTATACTTCTCCTGTTACATGTTGGCCCTAATTCAATGTTGTGAAGTCTTCCCAGTGCTGGAGAAGGTTTTAGTCCCTTTCATTTGAATGGAACGCGTCTTCTCAAGTCAGGAAGTTCAGCTTCACAGCACATTGAATCAGGGCCTGTGAGTCCTACCAATTCTTTTTGTACACTTCACGTCAGACATTACAAATGGATTTGTAAGGTGTGGTATATGGGTTGTTGGTGTAAATACTAAGAAAATGTTGCTTTTGCTTTAATGTCACTAGTTACATGCCTCTTGTCCTATAAATTAGGAGTAAATCGTGGGTCTATTTGAACCATTGTTTCACACACAGATAAAACATACATGATTTATAGCAACCATTGCAATAAGTCAAATTTGCCTTTACTTGAATCAGGATTATTTAGATTTGGTGTCCATGTCCTGAAATCTTGGCTTTTTTTCAGCAGGGCTAAATATTAGAAATATGACCTGTAACTTGCATTACTCTTCTCAGTAGTGGTAAGAATGCAGTCACATGATGGCATTTAGTAGGAATATTGGAGAGTGATTAACCGGCAGATTTGGGCATTATTACATTGCTCGGCAGTCTCTAGACTACGCTTGCCGTTCCCACATATCTGCATGCAAAGGGAAATGTTATTTTCTTGAACCACCCTGTGTACGTTTGAAATCAGGGGTGGCCGACTCCAGTCCTCCAGAGCCACCAACGGGTCAGGTTTTAAGGATATTCCAGCTTCCGCACAGGTGACTGTCTTCAACTGAGCCACTGATTGAGCCACCTGTGCTGAAGCAGGGATATCCTGAAAACCTGACCTGTTGGTGGTCCTTGAGGACTAGAGTTGGCCACTGATTTAAATCATGTTATGCTCTGTGTGCAAGACGAGTGCATATACAATCTGCCATTCCAATTATAATCAATGTTGAAGTGTTGAGTTCACATTTGATATTTCAAAATAGTGCTAATTTTCTATACGATGTTTCTAGTTGTCAGAAGATGTATTTGAAAATCCTTCCGAAATCCAGGCAAGCTATGTTATTAGATTTTCTGGAATAACGACCCTCTGGTGTCTTCTCTGCTCTTGGTATCTGAAAGTTTAGATCTTTTCCTGCTCTACCTTTCTGGTTTATCGCGAAGTAGCACGTTTTTGTACAAGATCTTTGTGGGGGAAAAAAATAGTCATCAAATGTTGACACTAAACGCACAAAACTTTGGGGAGAATCATACAATTTTGTTTGGGTGGGGGGGGGGAGGTGGAGATATCACAATGAAATAAGGCCTAAACATTACTGGAGTGTACCAAGTACTTGTTTTTTCCTTCTGCTTTTACTAGAACCCAGTCTGCATGGTGTTTTCGTGTGACCGTTCGTGTGCTGTGTAGTGCGTTACTGTACATATGCACCGTACGATGTGTGTGCTGTGTTTATTTGATTTCACATATTGTGTGACGAAGCATGAGGTGTTTAATATGTTTTGGGTTTTTCTCCCTCCTCTTTCATGCATGCTTTATGCATTATATAATGGGCAGTCGGCAGACCACAGGGCAGCTTGGGACTCCCAGCAGGCCAACCCCCATCACCTAAGAGCTCACCTAGCAGCTGACAGACATGGTGGCTCGGTACAGGTATTTTCTGCTTCTTTGCATGACTGACTACTTGCGCCTCCTGTAACCCCCGGCGTGCCCCTCTGATCCCATAGCATGCTTTCTGTTTTTAGCTGGAGTGCTGCTTTTTAGTCTGTTCCTGATTGCATCGCTGTGTTACTTGTTGTTTCAGAGCTGCTAATTCACATCCAGACATCTTTATCTAAGACCTTTGGCTTGACCGATCTTTTGGCTAATTTAAAAATGTGCTTCAAAACTCCTGTCCCTTGTTAACAAATGTTTTCAACGTGACGTAAAATGATAGATTTTCAACTACATGTCAACTTGACTCTCTTAATTTGAGTTTGTTCATTTGTTTGTTTTTAAACAGTGCTCTAAATCGGAAGTTAAGGACCCAAATTAGGAAAGCTTACATTGCCATGCAAACCTAAAAAAAAAAACAAGGTTTCAATGACCATCTGTATAAGTTCCTGTGGCTTTATTAAACAAAAGAATATTCCCGGTGGAAAAAAATGGGGTTTTCAAATATGAAGGCCATCTGATTATTAAGAAACACTTTATTATTTTAAATAAGAGTGCGAGGAACTTGTCTCAATGCAGAAGGGCTGCATTGTGTGGAAAGCTTGCAATGCATATAATAGATTAATTTGTGTACAACTTTTATATATATATATATATATATATATATATATATATATATATATATATATATATATATATATATATATATATATATATATATCTAACCTGAAAAATTCTAACTTCTGATTATGATAAATACCCGCGTCTTTTAGTTAAAAGTGAATCAATAGTCTGATTTGTGACCCAATAATTGTCTTTTCTGTTACCACGTACGTTTCATTCTTTGAAATTGGCAGAAGCTCTCACATTAGGCTGCGGTCCGAGTGCCTTGTACAGCGCATGCCGCTCGAACAAACACCGCCCCTCAATGGGGCTGAGCCCAGTATGCACCTTAGTGCGGAATGTGCAGCCGCGCTGCACAACAATTTTTCACAAAACATTGAAATGTAATTTATAAGTTGCGTCAGAGGGGTGGCCACGCCCCTGCCGGCGGTTCAGCCAATGGGAGCGAACCGGCGGCATGAGGTCATGGCCACGCCCTTGGAAACGCCCAGCTACGCCCCCCCCCCCGTCGCAATCTTCGACATCTTCTCCCAGATCGCGGTTAAGTGCTGTGCACGCGTCCCCGTCCCGTCCCCCCCCCCCTCCGCCGAGTGCGGGTGCAAAAGTGCACACTGGGACTGTAGCGCCTAAGAGGATAGAGAGCTGCACCCCAACGGTTGCAGTGCTCAGGGTGTACCCTTGAGTGACCTTAGTGGTAGCAATGTTCAAACCACAATAATAATTCAATGTAACTGTAGACAAAGTAAATGTACATTTTCCGTAGAACGTGTAGATTACAAATCTACCTATGACAAAATAGAAGAAAAGAGCGCTCGACCACTAAATCTTTTCGTATAAAAAGGGGCAAGTATTGCACGTTCGTCAAGGTAAAATGAAAAACGCAATTAAAGGTGTAAAGGAAAATATACTTCCAATATATTTGGAGCAACAGCACTTCCGATTGCCGTGATCAGTCCTGTTGCTACTTGGGCAGTGAGACAAAAAAAGAACTTGCGCATTTCGTGATGAGCCTCCAGCCACTTCATCAGGAAACCGGGCAAGATCTCTTTTTTTTGTCTCACTGCCCAAGTAGCAATAGGACTGATCACGGCTATCGAAAGTGCTGTTGCTCCAAATGTATTGGATGTATATTTTCGTTTACGCACTTTGGCTGTGACCACCAAAGTTGAGAAGATGTTATCTCTACCATCGGCGTGTGACTGTGTTACCTGACGCCATCTGTGTGCATTCTTTGCACCAACCGGTTTAACCCACCGCGTGATCTCCGCCGGCCTCTCTCGCGTAACCAGATTGATAAAAAGTGATTACTGAGGAGATGCTACAGACATAGATGAGTACGACTTGCCTGTGGACCTCCCGCTGACACATCACTGACAGGCTGTATCCTTTTTCTAATTGCGTTCTTAGTTTTATCTTCATGTAGTGCAATACTTACCCCTTTTAATACGAGTAAAATTCTAGATATACTGTACTATGAGTGGTTGTGCGCTCTTTTCTTCCACTTTCTCTTAGATTTCTGTTGTGGAGCCGACATATACAATGAGCTGCAGACGTGGAACTCTTTCACGTTGAGCCAAATACTTTGTCCGGACTTTAAACACAAGTGACTTATACTTTTTGATTTGACACTTCCATTCCCTTTAGTGTCCACTCGCCATTTGGCTTTATATGAATAGTTTCATCACTCACTTATTGGGTTTAGGTTTAGTAGCCTAGAAAGAAGCACTGTAAATATTGTTAATAATTTTTGGAAAATATTTATCCATCACACATTATAGATATACAAGCCTGTATAATAGTGTGCCAGTTTTTCATGCTTCACTTCATAAATCTACCTATGGCTAAACGTTACTTTCTCCCCACCCCAATTTTTTTTTACGTAAATATGAATTTGCATAAATCCTTTTTATCTATGTTACACTTGCGGTGTGTGTGTGCACATGTGCAGATATGCATTCTGTTCATCAGCCTTAAACCTACCAGACTATCTAAGTATGTTATCAGCACTGGAAACAGTGATAAACGTTGAAAAGAAATATATATTTTCCTGAACACATCTTGGCATAACCGTTATTAGAAAAATATTCTATTTTATTAATGCATATATTTTGTAAGACGAAGCTCTTTCAGTGGTTCACTATTCCCAAAGTTATAAAACTTTGTAAGACCTTCCCATAAACGGCAGCAGTCATATTAAATGTCCATGGCAGAAAACACTGTACCTCAGACAAATTGTGAGCGACCAATATTAAGAGGGAACACCCCTATTCCAAGTCTAGATGAGGATTACGCTCTCAAAACTACTGTGGACCTAATAAATGTTGGTGCTGCCCCCCAAAATTGGTGCCATAAATAGAGATGTATAAACCACAGGTGAAGACACCAGGGAATTCTGTTTCACAAAGCGAATATGTAGAACAAAAGGTGTACAAACAGCGCTTATACAATCAACAAATGATAAACCTTAGATAAATTGTCCGAATGGTAGTCCTGGAGCTGCCTGTTGAGATTGTTCTGGTATCTTGCACCCAGACTTGAATTTGTGGACAAAAGCAACCTCCTCTGGCGCTGAGGTGGGGACTTGAATTTTCTTCGTATAGACTGTGACCTCAGGAAAAAACAAAAGACAAAACATGCAGGAAGCCTGCAATGGTGTATTACCCAAGGGATACAAAACATATATATAGGAGCAATTTATTGATTGATTATCTATAAAATATACATAATAATATACATGAAAATATACATAAAAATTAATAAAATATTTGAACCAGTGCTTGGCACTAACTGGTGATGTGAACAAGCTGCTTGCACACTATCACAGTAGGAGGCTTGAAATTGTGTCCAAGACTTCTGATCTTTGCTCCGCCTGGTAAAAATTGAAAACCTACTCACCAGATGTGAATAGGTCAAATGCACTGGTTAATGGTCTTTAAGGCCGGGATACACCGTCTGCCTGGCGGTGTTTACGTCTCCTGCTGCCGGGATCCTATCTCGTGCTCCGTCGTGAATCACTTCATGGAATGCACCCGATCCGCTCGCGCAATGACGTCACCAATTCTCGTCCACTGCTACGGTGTCCCAACAGTACCAAAAACCATCCAACGCGTTTCGAAAGCTCTATTGGTGTCTTTCTTCGTCAGGGAGCCTGACGAAGAAAGACACCAATAGAGCTTTCGAAACGCGTTGGATGGTTTTTGGTACTGTTGGGACACCGTAGCAGTGGACGAGAATTGGTGACGTCATTGCGCGAGCGGATCGGGTGCATTCCATGAAGTGATTCACGACGGAGCACGAGATAGGATCCCGGCAGCAGGAGACGTAAACACCGCCAGGCAGACGGTGTATCCCGGCCTTAAAGACCATTAACCAGTGCATTTGACCTATTCACATCTGGTGAGTAGGTTTTCAATTTTTACCAGGCGGAGCAAAGATCAGAAGTCTTGGACACAATTTCAAGCCTCCTACTGTGATAGTGTGCAAGCAGCTTGTTCACATCACCAGTTAGTGCCAAGCACTGGTTCAAATATTTTATTAATTTTTATGTATATTTTCATGTATATTTTTATGTATATTTTATAGATAATCAATCAATAAATTGCTCCTATATATATGTTTTGTATCCCTTGGGTAATACACCATTGCAGGCTTCCTGCATGTTTTGTCTTTTGTTTTTTCCTGAGGTCACAGTCTATACGAAGAAAATTCAAGTCCCCACCTCAGCGCCAGAGGAGGTTGCTTTTGTCCACAAATTCACAAAGCGAATACCTAACTTTAAGTTTCAAAGGGAGGCATCTCTGTAACCTTTAAATATTTCTGGGAGTGCTACTAACGAGGCTCACCCCACTCTGACGGAACGTATAGACTGTGCAGCACCACAACGTGATGTGAAGTCTGTTACTCCATCCAGCACTTACAGATGCAGCGGCCGCTATTCGAACACTTCACGCAGTGTATACCTTGGAATACCCATGTCATAGCGCGGGATTTCTTCCCACCGTACGGCCTTTAGACGCAAGTTCAGGCGAGTGCTTAAGTTCAGCTTGCTTCATCTGGACATTGTTTCAGTCCGGTGGACAGTTTCACTTTAAATACTTCATCCGAATGTTTAGTTTGTTCCTTCTTACGTGCCTTTTTCTCTAGATTAAAAGCTTTAGGATTTTATTGGGATAGGAAAGGGTTAACCAAATCTTTTGGATCTGAGAGCAGTTGTACGGTTTCATTGGTAGAATCTGTTTGCTGGAAGGTTTCTTGTTTCAACCAATATAACATCTTGGGCCTCGGCTATAGTGGAAACGGGCGCGCGCGCTGCAGCGCACGCTCGCCTGTAGCAGGAGAAATTTGCTGTCCTGCAGGCAGAAGCGAAAGGGAGGCTTTCCGGGGGGGGGGGGGGGGCGCGCAGCCGTGACATCATGGAGCTGGTTTGCCTTTTTTGAACTAACCACTTACGTGACCCGGCTGTCGCGCAGGGAATTCAAACTTGCTTGTTGTGTGAAGCACCGATCTCCCCATCGTGCGCTCTATACATAAATACATTGACGTCCTAGTGTTTGTTTTAGGCGAGAGCTACGTTGCTCAAGCAGTCTCCTGCACTATGGACGCACCCTTGGACTACAACCCGAGTGAGCACCTTGCGTCGCTCGTGGCTTTCAGCCAAGCAATCTGTGTACTTCAGATCACTCGCGACGGGGAGGCATGGCATTGCAGGGGAACGGCCATGACGTCACGCGGTTGGTTTGCCCTCGTTGGCTCTACTGCCGCCGTGACGTGGCCATCTCTCGGCCGCCATGCCAAAAGTAAAATTTCTTGACTTCTCAAAATGTAGTCGTGCCACTCGCGCTTGATTATGTGCTCTTAAGCACTGACTGGGGCCAGACCCATAGAGGGCTGTATCTTTTTAGCGCCGTGCGAGCAGTGGGGACGAGGCCTAAAGGAGCATTCCTTCCTAGGACCCAAGTGTATTAATGGCAGTGAGGTGTGTTTAAGGGGGTGGTCGTTGCCCTTTTTACATAGATCTGACACTAGAAGTATTTTAAATAATAAGTTAGTTTTTAAACATCGTGATCTGAGACATTGGACGGATTTGATTTAACTCTGACTACTCAAGTGGGGGTGATGGAGGGGGCTCGGCTCGTCTGTCACCTTCCCTTATCTTTATTTGCTCTGATAAGGGCAAGGAGTTAGGGTGAAGAAACACATGATTGGGAAACACTTTCTATTTCAGAGGCCCCAAGACATTCCATTTGTAATTATTTAGCAAAAAAAGACAGATAAAAACCCTTGCTATTAGCATCATTAGAAGTGTTAGGAGAAGCCAATTAAATTCTTTAGAAAAGGTTGTTTTTTGGCCGGCTATGTGGTATTGTACTTCTTGTTTTTGGGAGAGTTAATTACAGATCTCTACATATTTTAAGCCTCCTATTCCTATATTTAGGCCCTATTCAAAATGATCTGAAGCGGTCTTGCTTGTGATTAAGAAGTTTACTTCTTTTAAACGTATGTATATCTTTATTTATACAGCGCTGACCGTGTGCTCGGCGCTTCACAAAGACAATACCGTACAGGAAAATGTATAATAATACAAGAAGCGCAGCAAAGTCCGACAATAGGAAAGGAAATCCCTGCCCCTGAGAGCTTACAATGTAAATGTTATGTTGGGAGACCTACAGAGACAGCAGGTGTGGGAATAAGTGCAGTAGATGGCAGTGCTTGGCCACAGTGGTGGGTAGGAGTGACTGAGTGTGGGTCAGTAGCCATGAGTGCAGGCTATTTGGATGCTTAATTTGTGAGGTGAGTTTTAAGGTTGGTCGGTATTAAATTAGATGGGTTAATACGATTTAGCAGGGAAAGAGGTAGTAGAGAGGTGTGGGTGAGAGGTGTGTGTATGGCTGGGTCAAGGATAAAGGTGGAGTGTAAAAGTTGTTGGGAAATGGGTGTGTAAATAGCAGTGCCGTATATGGGCACATGCATAGGGGGGAGGGGAGGAGAGATGAAGAAATGTGGATAGGAGGGGAGTGGGGAAGTTGGAGAGAACAGAAACGTTTACACAGGAGTGACGAAAAAGCAAATAGGAAGGCATAGTGAGATGCTGGGAGAGAGGAAGGAGGAGGAAGTTCTCAGGTATTTGATAAGAAGAGTAGGAGTTGAAAGAGCAGGTGTATAAATTAGGCTATGCAGGATAGTGTAGCACTGATGAGTAAGCATCAGCTTAGAAATTGAGTGTATAGATGTGTACAAATTGACAGAATATTTCGAAAGTCAAGTTCACAGTTGCAGGGTTGTTGTTAAAGTGCAGAGTTCAGTTCGTCTTGCAGTCCTCACCTCCAATATTAACTCCGCTGACCCTTCATATTGACACTTCCAAGATGGACTGACTACTCTAAACAGATTCACTTGACTAATAATTAAGGGAGGGGTTTGCCTTTTCGTCTACATAGCAAGGCGATGTTAATTAGATAAATGAAATGGACTGCAAGCTTCTCCACCACAGAGAAGAGTACTTCACAGTACATTCAATTGGGGGCTTTAGCCTCGGCTCACACAGCAAATTCACTCTAAACTAATGACAGCCTTGCAATTTGAGTGCATTAACTGCACAAATGTGCCTCTGTGGGTCAACATTACTTTAAGACTACACTTCCTAAAATAAATAATTGTTATATCAACAATAGCACAGACAGCCGTTTCCTTTTCACCAAATAATTATTTCTTAGGGCATGATATTGTATGGGCTATTTCTTTGTCCTCTCTTTCCATCTGCTGGATTGGTTTGTTCACATTGAAAGGGGATGTAAAGGCTTGAGGTACAGCTTGAGTATGGATATCATTAAAGTTATTTATCCCATCAACCTCACTGATCTTCCGCACAGCCCCACTCTATGGCAAGCTGTGCCACTTGAAATGTTTAGCGGAAGTGCTTGTGGAAAACAATGCATCCGCCTCACAATCCGTCCCCACACTTACAGGATAAATTATTTAAAAATGCAGAGCCAGGCTTTCTTGAGAGGATTGTAAATGGGGATAAGGCCTGAGGAGGCTGAGATCTTGAAATTGGAGACTTCCGTAGAAAAGCATGCAACTCGGCTAAGTATGTAGAGCTAAGATGGATTCCAAGATATATAGGACACCAGCTGCTTAGGAATTGGTTTAATTGTGTCACCACTGACACCTGTTAAATACCTTTTTCATCTGATTGTAATATTGACAGGTTTACAGTGATCCTGGTTTCAGGCAACAAATTCTAAACATGTTCAAAGGGCTGCATTTATTCTTTCCACATAGAATTCTCAATTCAAATGAATGGCCGTTTTTGTGCATATCACTTTCATGAATCTATTTGTGTCTTGATGTTTTTCTTGAATAATTTCACTGACCTGTTGTACTGATCTTAGTGTGTGTGTGTGTGTGTGTGTCCACAAATTGTAAAAAATGTCGGTAGCCCCCCCAAAAAAAGCAATGGGTGCCCCCTCCTGCCCCCAAATTGTTCTTATCCCCCCCTCCTGCTGTCAAGTGCTTGCCGGCGGTGGGGTGCGGGGTCTTCCGGCATTCTCCTGCAACTCCCATAAAAATGGCTGCGTGGCATCAAATGACACTGCGTTGCCATAAACATGGGATGCTATGTGATGTCACGTGGCGTCAAGTTGCCATGGCAACGTGATGTAGTGACACCACGTAGCATCCCGTTGTAATGGCCATCGCAGCCATTTTCACAAAAGTTGGAGGGGGAGACACGGAAGTTGCAAGAGAATGCCGGGAGATGCCGCACCCCGCCGCCGGTAAGCGCTCAACAGTGGACAAAATGCGCTCGCCCCAGGAGTGGGCATTTGTCGAGCCGTTTGTGTATGTGTGTGTATATATAATCGCACACACGCACCATGGTGTAATAAAGGATAAAATTATTTAATATAATATCTAAGCGTGGTGCGATATGCACTTACAGAATCATTCAAATGAAATTCATAGGAGAGAAACTGTCCAGAACCTGAATACCACCGGCAGGTAGTCTGAAGATAAAGGCGTCCGCAAGGGCAAAACTGCCAAACAAATGATAGCTTTAATGATGGATACTACACGTAAAGAAAAACCCGCACTGCTGGTGTTGAACCTGGTGAGGTGCTAACTGGGTGAGGACATAATAGTGTAATTAAAGAGAAAAAGAACCCAGTTTCCTAGCACTCCTTCACAACAAATGTATAATGATAATATTAAAATTACTTTATTAATAACTAATGAATAAAAAAAGGGGTGTTAAAACGTAATTAAATACTCTATAGAACAGCACGTGACTGTATCTGTTGGTAACCCACCCGGATCTAGGTGGGTAGATATGGTATGATCCCTGATAGATATTCGGGATCAATAGCTATATGTTATAGCTACCTGTAATGCAGGAAAGGAGTCTGAGAAAGCCCACTTAAGAGACTGTCTCTATGTGAGTGTATCGTGGCGTGTAGTGCGCTCTAATGGATACACTCTAATATCTGGTATATAATGCGTAAGGTTAGACCTAAATGTATCTACCCCGGATAGAGATTGCACTGGTTGCTATATAATCACCAGCGTTGACAAGGTTAAATCTCTATAGAGGACACAAATTGCCCATACTATTCTGCGCAGACTAATAGTCAAGCACTAAAGTGTGATAATGCAGTATCAGAAGGCTAAGGCATCTACATGTAGTTACCCATACACCTTGGAGGTGATGTAAGCCCAAATAGGCACTCCCTCACTACTGTCAGTATGGTGTGGGTAATTGTAAGATGTTTGTGTATAGCATCTAATAGTTCAGATAGAATAATATCTAAAATGCCACATATGCACACTCTCAGCACATTTGTAGTCACCCTTACACTTGGCAGAATGGTATACTGCGTAGGTGGTGGGGGCTAGTGTGAAGACACCCCCCCCACAGTATAGAGAGGGTGGGTATGGTGGTAGCACTGACTACTAGGGCTAATTACATGCACATGAGCAGCTGGGAGGCTGTTCATCAATGAGGAGATACACTAGCTAGCAAATACAGCCAAATGTGGTGGGGTACACAAGGGGTTAATATAGGATGAGGTCAATACCCCATAACACCCCTCCCCCCCTTCCCCTCAGAGTATTGAGCAATATATATGCACTCAATGATAGCGTGAGGAGCCGGTCTGACTGGTAATCGCATAGTCCCCTACATCAGCACTGATCCTGGTTATATCAGTGCCGATGTGCTCGAGGACATGCCTGTCTGTAAGGTGGGTTTAGCAAAGACTCCTTGAAAGCATAGAACGTCGCGCGGTACTGGTATACAGCGCGATCCCGTGTCAAACAAGCACAGCTAGGGAAGCTGAATTGCGGTAAGGCGGATCAATATCCTTAGACTCTAATGTTTAAATAAACAAGCTTCCCGCGTGTGCAGAGAGAGAACTGCCGACGCGCGCGTTTCACGTGTAAAAACGCTTCTTCAGGACACGTAGGGTTTAGCCTTCTGGGGTTTAGCCTTCTGATACTGCATTATCACACTTTAGTGCTTGACTATTAGTCTGCGCAGAATAGTATGGGCAATTTGTGTCCTCTATAGAGATTTAACCTTGTCAACGCTGGTGATTATATAGCAACCAGTGCAATCTCTATCCGGGGTAGATACATTTAGGTCTAACCTTACGCATTATATACCAGATATTAGAGTGTATCCATTAGAGCGCACTACACGCCACGATACACTCACATAGAGACAGTCTCTTAAGTGGGCTTTCTCAGAATCCTTTCCTGCATTACAGGTAGCTATAACATATAGCTATTGATCCCGAATATCTATCAGGGATCATACCATATCTACCCACCTAGATCCGGGTGGGTTACCAACAGATACAGTCACGTGCTGTTCTATAGAGTATTTAATTACGTTTTAACACCCCTTTTTTTATTCATTAGTTATTAATAAAGTAATTTTAATATTATCATTATACATTTGTTGTGAAGGAGTGCTAGGAAACTGGGTTCTTTTTCTCTTTAATTACACTTTAATGATGGATAGAAAGGATAATCTATAGCCAGATCAGAGGAGCAGGGCTTGCCGAGGTTAAAATAACCTCCCGATATACACTCAAAGTGAATATACACTAAAAGCCCTGGGTGGAGTTTTGACACGGTGACGTCATTGGCAGTGGACGGCGTTGAGCGAAGCTTACTTTCACTTTGAGTGGACATGATCTTCGGACTAACAGCCTGTGGTATCCAGGTCCTAGACGGTGACAATTCACATCCCAACGGATGTACATACGCATTTAGGTATAAGCAGATATTTTATTAAGTCATGGGTAGTAGTAATTATTTAAACTCAATTGTGACTATTAGTCATAATGGATTCATTGCCTTAGGCAAGATGATATTGCCATACAAAGCCACAAAATCAGTCTTTGACAGTGTATAAGCCCTTTGAGCTCCTTTGCAGTGTAGCAAACATGTATCAATTGGTACCACACTGCTGGGTTCTGCTCCGATAGTAATGGCAGCAGGGTTAGTGAGCTCCGTAAACTTTTTTTTTTCCACTTAAATTTTTATTGGCAATTTTCAGTTAGGATACAGAAGATAAAGTAGGAACCGTAAGGATGTTATATAGCAAAAACCATAACATATACATAAAGTTTCCGGGCCCACAAATCCAGACATATTGATTATCCAAATGTTTAGGGTCCTCCTTAACATCCCCTAATAACTCTGTGGCTAAATAACAGTGGACAGAACATAATGGACACAACAATACAAAGGAAAATGAGGGGATGGGGGAGGTGGGGTACATTATTTGCAACGGTCTAAGTTTATTTTACTTGTATTCTCCAGGTCATATTCATTATTCGAAAGGTATAGTCGTTGCTCTCGTTCATTTGAGACATGCCTCAGTGCTAGATCAGTCCAGGAGGATCGTCTTCTCCTGCTTATACCCAAGACAATATCTCTCTGACACCCTCTCCAGCAAACCATGGGTCCCAGGTCTGGAAGAACTTGTCGCAGCTCTCCCTTAGGAAAGCTGTGAGTTTTTCCATCGTAACAATATGCCATATTCTACCTTTTACCATTGCCAGAGAGGGGGCTTCCTGTTTTTTTTTTGGACACCACAATACAGCCTCTCGTAGCTGACATGATGTGTGATATTAGTTTGGTTGAGGCTCCTTTCATACCTTGAACTGGTCTGCCTAGTAGGGCAGACCATGGGTCAGGTCTCAGATCCATATTCAGAAGTCTATTGATAAGCAGGTAAACCCGTCTCCATAGGGGGACTAGTGTCGGGCAATTCCACTAGATATGTGATATTGAGCCATTCTGTCCACACCCACTAAAACAGGTTGGTGAGTGGGAGTTGTATATTGCATGGAGACTAACTGGAGTCATGTACCAGCAAAATAAGTTTGTAGGAGTTTTCCTGGACCACAGTACAGATAGAACTTTTTGCTGCAGCCTCCCAGATATCAGCCCAGTCTTAATCATCCAGGACCTCACCTAGCTCCTCCTCCCATTTTAGCATATGGAAAGGTTATACTATTCCCTAATTAACTCAGGGACAGATAAGGCAGAAATCATGCCCCTCTCGAGATCTATACATGACTAGAGATTCAAAATAGGTTTGTGTAGGAGGATCATGCGCCTCCTAGAACTGGGTGACAAAATGTTTAATCTGTAGATATCTGAATATTTCCGTTAGTGGAAGGTTCCTTTTTTCTCTCAGTTCTGGAAATAGCATAATCCCGGTGTCTCTGAATACAGTAGGTCTCCCACTCTGGTAATCCCAGCTGCCCTCCAAGCTTGGAACGCACCTAATGGTCTGCCTCAGTCAAAATGTGGGTTACCAAAAAACGGGATCATGGGGGAGCCGATTTTTGTAAGTTGGAATTTGAATTTCAAACTGTCCCAGCTTGTCAGTGATGAACTTTTTTTTTTTTAAACGAGAGAATACATGTCCTGTAGTAATCAGACACACCAGGATTTCAGACCATGTAATCTGACACACCAATCGACTGATTAGTGGCCCGTGACGGTGACGAAAGTACCCAACAAGACAAACAGGATACACAGTAGAACAGTAGGCACACCAGTAAGGGATACATAGGCAAGTGCACGCTTCATAAGCAAAACATGTGGTAATATGATACCCAAACAATAAAGTCCAGTGAAATCAGCAAGCAGCACATTGCAAGGTTTGGTAGTAAAGCAAGGTCCCGTTTTGTGAAACGTTGGTTTATTCTTGTATTGGGCTTTATTCATAATACGTTGTGTATGTGTGTATGTACTGTACACACACGCATGCTTTCCTACCCTCTCTTTGCTCTCCCTGCCTTACTGTGTCTTCTCCGCTGTACACACTACACTCCCCCCTCTCCTACTTACCTCAACCTTTCTTTGCGGTCTCTCTATTTCCTCCCCCTTCTGACATTGCTGTCTCTCCTTCCCTCCCTTTGCACTCCCTCCTGCCCAATGTGCACACTGCTCTACATTCCCAACTCCTTGTCATCCCTCTGTCTCCTCTCCTTGCTGTCTCTCTCGGTCTGCTGTCTCTCCTCCCCTCCCACCTCCATCATGCCCAGCTCCTCTTTGCACTCTCTCTTCCCCTGCTTGCACTCCCTGCCTTACTGTGTCTGCTCCTCTCGGTTCATACTATGATCCCTCCTCTTCTACTCATCTCATATGTCTCCTCCTCTCCTTGCTGTCTCCACTTCCATTAAAATCACTTCCCCCAGTTTCCTGGGTAATCGAGAACTCCCAAATCTCCGCTTACCATACTGTATCTTCAAATATTAATATTGAAATGTCACTATCATTGCTTTGTTTTGGACTTGCTGCATCATAAAAAGAATGATGTTTTGTTCATGTAATCTGCCTCTTGACTGCTATTTGATCTATAGCCAACCATATGCTATGCTGCTTATGACTCATGGCTGCATACTGAAAAGCACATTTTGATTGTTTATGACAGCAGTAATTTAACAGCACAATGTATTACTTACAGCACAATGTATTACTTACAGCATGCTACCTAGGTATTTTTCTTGCTTAGTAGCGAAGACGATAGGTTGAAGACTATACTGTAGGTTGAACTTGATGGACGTATGTCTTTTTTCAACCTCATCTACTATGTATATGTAACTAATAGTAAATAATTTTATATTTTTCTACGTGTGATAGGATATTTAAATATATATATATACACACACTGCTACTACCAGTAATAGAGCCCAGCCTGCTTTATTTTGTACAGATGCAGCATATATGTTTACATCTTTCATTGATCTAAGGATACCTGTGAAAAATAAATTATTTCTTAACCGCAGATAATAAATACACCAGATGTTCATATTAAAAATTTTCAGAAACACGGTTCTGTTTAAAAATGAAGGGAAATTGTTTTAACAGGTTCTATCATTTGATTTGTTGTTAGCCTAAAACATTTAGTATGCCATTGGGGCAAATACCAGTGTGTCTCTGTGTGTGTCTCTGTGTGTGTCTCTGTGTGTGTCTCTGTGTGTGTCTCTGTGTGTGTCTCTGTGTGTGTCTCTGTGTGTGTCTCTGTGTGTCTCTGTGTGTGTCTCTGTGTGTGTCTCTGTGTGTGTCTCTGTGTGTGTCTCTGTGTGTCTCTGTGTGTGTCTCTGTGTGTGTCTCTGTGTGTGTCTCTGTGTGTGTCTCTGTGTGTGTCTCTGTGTGTGTCTCTGTGTGTGTCTCTGTGTGTGTCACAGTGTGTGTCACTGTGTGTGTCACTGTGTGTGTCACTGTGTGTGTCACTGTGTGTGTCACTGTGTGTGTCACTGTGTGTGTCTCTGTGTGTGTCTCTGTGTGTGTCACAGTGTGTGTCACAGTGTGTGTCACAGTGTGTCACAGTGTGTGTCATGCAGAAGACCATTGCACAGTATATCTGATTTGGGATGAAAGTAGCAAAATAGGAGAGCATGGCCTTCTGGATCTGGGAGAGAGAGATGGAGAGGAAACTTATGCACTGGGCAGCAGGGGGAGCTATACATAGCCCGCAGAGCTATGGTAAGAAGGTACGGCAGCTTTGTAGCATTGTGTGGTCACATTTGTTGTCTGTTCATCTAACCATGTTGCTTTCCGTTCATAAGCAGCTTTTATTAAAAAAAATGTGAATATCTTGCCTTTAGAGTTGCTTTTTTATAGACATATGGAAGTTTCCCCGCACATTTGTTACTTTAAATACGTGTCATGCAATGTATATGAAAAGTTGCAAATAATGTATGCTTGTAATTCTGTCTTCTTTTTTGATGTATGGTCTTTGGACTTATAAATAGAATTCAATCGTCTAACACATTGGGAAGCGCTTAAATATTCCTTTGTAAACTTGAAATATTCTGTGACATGACACGGTTTCCCTCTCCAGTGTTCATATAAAACCTCAGGACTGACTATCCTCTCAGGCACTATTTCATGTCTTTTTTTTTTTTTTTGTATTTTCACAGGTTGTAAGTTCAACGAATGGGGAGCTGAACACAGATGACCCGACCGCAGGACACTCAAATGCACCAATCACTGCCCCAGCAGAAGTTGAAGTCCTAGATGAAACAAAGTATGTGTTATACTCCATTGCTAGTTTATACAGAGGCAAACTGTGTATTTCTGTTCTTCCTGTGTTTAAAATGCTGCTTTAAAGTCCCTACGCTGGAAAGTATAGGCGAGAGAGAGCCTCTAATCACACTCGACTGATTACTTTCAACTGCTTTTTTTTTCTTCACTGAAATTAAAGTTATTCCAGACAGAATTTAGTCGGGTTGATCTTAATGTTTGGTGAGCGCAGCAGGTACATTTGAGGTCATGATCTTGTACATTGAAGGGTGTAATATTGCGTTTTGCTGGGGGTGCCTCTTTAGGTAGTTGTATGTTCCTCACCCCCTGCCCATCTTGATCCCTTCACTTCTTATCTCCTTCCTCTCCCTTACCTCTTAACCTCCTCCTCCTTTAAAATCCCTCCCTAACCCCATACTCGCTTCTCTTTTTTCACCTCCTCCTTTACCTTCACTCCTCATGACCCACTTCTTACCTCCGCTCTTAACTTCTTCATCACATTCATTCATCTCGTCTTATCCCTTTCACTGACAGACGGGGTAGCAGAAGTGAAAGGGTTAATCCCTTCCATTTCTAACCCTTTCATCTCACTACTGCTTATACCCCTCTTCCTTCTCCGTTGTACATCTCCCCTAATCTCTATACCCCTCTCTTTCATTGAGACAGCGTTCTAAAACACTTGATGACCCTTGTCGCTGGCATGGGGGTATCAGAGGAGGGTAGTTGTGTGCAGGTTCCATTTATAGTAAAATAACTTTAATTTATTTGTAACTTACAAGCATTACGTAATATCGATATTGTGAGAATGTTGTTGTCCTCACCCAACCATAGAGCACATTGCCATAGAACCGTGAATATTTTTAGCTAAATATTGTTTTGAAGTCTCCCCATTTTTTGCTGTCTTATTAAAATGTAGAACAGCACAGTAATGCATTTACATTTGAATTTGTAGAGGTGCCATGTGGCTCTGTCTCATTCTCTCCTTTTTCCCTTGTGTTCTCCCTGTGCATAGCTGCCAGAAAGTGTTGAACATGTGGTGAGTTGTCCTAATGCAGAGGCAGGCAGAACCAGCTCCATTCAGCAGTGATTCATTTTAGACCCACGACTCTGTCAAAAAAAAACTAAATTATATGAAACGCCATCATTCCTGCACTCCTTACAGTTGTACTTTTTGAAAGTATATTTATGTAAAGATATTTCTATCATTGGAAAAATCTTTACCAAAACCATAGAATTTGCTTTTTAGGAGCTGTTTTGCCTGCTACAGTTTTAGTGTTTGTCAGTGGAGTAGATTTTTGTGCACTTAACACCAAATGTCTGTTACACAGAATATATATTTCATTGTAACTGCCTTAGTAATTTGAGCTGCCACTCAGTTTTAAAGAGTATGTACAAGGATGTCCTTGCTTCCAATATTATACAAAATGAACTAAAATAATTGGAGTTTAGTTGTGTTTTTATAAGTCCATTTGGAAGAACTGTAAAAATGCCTTTTGCGCTTTACAGCAAGTGGTTCTGTTATAGAAATAGTTAAGAACATACTTATTTTGACCTTGCCAGAGCAATCTATCCCTTTTAGAGTATTGTGAATACACTGAAATGACACTGATTGCGATTCTGTGCAGTCCCCTCTTAAGAACAGAGTATACTATTGACCATGTTTAATGGGTTCAACATTGTTGATTTGACACCACTTAAAAAAAATATATATATTTGAAAATACCCATCTGCTTTTTAACTTTCAACGTCTCCATAAAAATAAAGTACTTTTGGTGTGTTGTTCGTGTTTCTTTGCAGGAGAACTACATATGTCAACTAAGTTTTCCATTTGTTGGTTTGTTTCATCTAATTATGCGTCTATCATTCGCCAAAGAGATAAAATGGAAGATCATCAATTACCAGATAAGAGTAGAATTACACAAACCAGAAGAATGTAGAAAAAAAGAAAATAAGTTGAAACAGTACGTTGTGGTGTTTGAATCTTTCCAAGGAAGCCAGTAGCAGTCATTAGTTACTTACAGCAGATAAACATTTCACCCTCACTGTAGGTTTACACCTTTTAACTCCTATCAGCCAATTGTAACCCACCAAGGGTTCCCGGGCGTTTTGACTAAACACTATCCCACACATTTATTTATCGTGACTACATTTCTCGTTTTCCATGGTCTGTGATCTCACAAATCTTAAATGCTCGTTGAGATAGTTTAAAAATATATACAAATGTTTGACAGCTGCTTCAAAGCATTTAAAAAAAATTGTTTTACAAGCAAAGGTACACTTGAAGTTGAATTTTAAGTCAGTTCACTTTCTGACAGAAATAAGTGGATCAATTTTGTGGTTTTGTCAGGTCTTCGATGTAAGATCTTTTTAAACTCGATTTCACAGTGTGAGATGGAAGTGGAAATGCCATATCATGTGCAAGTACACTTATGCAGTGTAGCATTTTGGAAATCCGTTGATCACTGCCTGTCTCAATAAGAAGACTTCGATAATTGGCAATGCGGTTTTCTAGGTTAATGGCCTGAATGTATTCTGATATAGTAGTAGTAGACAACACTGCTGCTTACCTTTACTGAAACGTCTGTAAGAGCAAAATCTGCAGAAAATGCAGCATTGTTTTCACTAAATGCTGCTCTTGGCTGACAGAAATGAACCGCAGGATCAGTGGGTTGTGCTGCTCAAGTGTTGACAAGGGATTTGTCATCAATGTGATTTGAATCCTTGAGTGCTTTGCCTGCACTGCCTAGCCTTTCATAAACCCTGACTTACAGCAGTTCAGTACCTGTTCTGTTCATTAATTCATACAACTAAATACAATGCAAGAGACCATTTCTTCAGTTTCAGAACAGTTCCTGTGATTGGCTCTTGGGTGCACCATGTACTGAAATCGGCTGATTCATTTGAACGGTTAACCTGAGTGGCAAATCAAAACATTGCTAGAAGTGCATTTACTTTCACTCCCTTGTATTTCGATTCAAAAGCAAAGCTCTCAACTTTTTTTAGTTTATCAATGCAAAAATCATAAAATGTAATGAACATTAATGTACAAGTTTTCTTTTTACATATCGTTTTACATGTAGATTTTTTTAAATTTACTTTGTCACAGGCACATTGATGATTTTCCAAAAAGCAATATACAGTAGTACATTTGATGAAGTGTGGCCAAAAGTGGATAATCGTATAAGACCCAGCTTGGCTGCAGTCCATCTTTCTTTCACAAAGCTTAGACGGCATATACTAGATTGCTAGAACGTGTACTGTCTTCTTTACATCAGTCTCATCAGTGCCCCTGTAACCTCAATCAGAGCAGAAAGCCTGATCTCTCCGCTCTATATTTAGGTCAGGAGGGGGCTGAGACTGGTGTGTATGTCTTTTAAGCAGTATTTCTAGTATCTGTTGTCCATGCAAGATGAATTTGTTTTTACCACAAAGCCAGCCCCCTCTGACAGTTTTGTTGAGGGGGCACTTATGTGATGATCTAAAAGTATTTTTTCACTTGTGAAGTTGAGAGAGCTGCTGAGAATGGTCACTTTATTCCTAGCATTTGGTGCACAGCTTTACTTTCATGATGCACCTTGGTGTCAGCGTGTGTTTTTATTTTTTTTTATTTACAGTATGCATCATTACTATTTCAATAACTGAGATTCTTGCAATTGATGCCACTGTGTCGCAGCCCTATGTGGAATTCAAGAGTTTAACGTAGCACTATAGTCGATGCATTATTATTATTTTATGAAGCACTGCATTTTTTTTTTAATAAATGACGTTTTAATTTAATTCATTTCAGATACATGTTTGATCTACCCACCTTACCATTTGTAATAGGAACTTGCATAGCAGAACAAACGGTTTCCAAACACAATGCATTTTATCCTTTTTCTAACGCTGCTTTGTGGCTTTATCTGCTGCATATTGATTCTGCTGTAAGCAATGTTCAAACTTCTTTAACCAAGTAACTTCTAGAAGCTTGGTTAAAACAAAATGTTCTACGTGACAGGATCCTGTAGAATATTAAACTATATCACACTCTGTAGGGATGCATACATGCACATGTGAAACCAAGCCTAGCCCCTGGCATTTCTGCCAAACAATTTGCTTTTGAAGATGTTTTTCCTAAAGTTCTGCAGTAGATTCTACACTTAAATGATTAAAAACAACCCACCTTAAAGTACTGTATTGTTTTTCTAAACCAAACGTTACTGTTTTGCTACAAGTATATTTGAAACATTTTGAAATTTTCCAGATAGTTTTTTTTTTTTTCCCCCATTGGGATGTGTATTTGATAAATTGCTCTGTTACCATCAACCCATGCTGAGGTCTATGTATCAAGCTCTAAGAATTGATGTTCATTTAAATGAAGCCTCAATGAATTATTTTCTTCAAAAAGTCCTCTTCACGTTTGCCTGCTCACCTGCCCACCCAACCTCCTTGTCGCTGAGCAATTTGGTTGGTAGTTATATTAGGAAATAGGGGCAGGGAAGGAGAAGTTACTTAATGAATAAATATAATATGTTTGCCATTTCTTGCCTCCATTTCTATCTCCCTTTTCCTGCTACAATAAAAGCTAGTCCTTAACACGCGTGGTGTGTTTAAGGCAGTTCAGAGACATGTATGTATGTTGGCGAAGAAGTGTCTTCTATGTGATGCAGAGGCAAAATAATTTAAGCAGCATGTGACGCATGCGTGAAAAATTGTCCACTGGATACATAGACCTCAAGTGGGTTACTTTTCATTGTTAAACTCTGTTACCCCCTCACACATTCACATTTTCCTACCCTGTGCGTATTATTTTTAAACTTCATCTCCGACGTTTTGCAGGTGCTGTTGCTTTTTCAAGCGAAGGAAAAGGAAAACTATTCAACGCCACAAATGACTCTGGAAACGGACAGACCATGGGGAATTACTCACTTGTTCATCTGCTGTCTTGTGATCAGAAAAAAATCATCTCTGCTATGACCACATACATGTCTTTATTTATTTTCCTCAGAAACAAATCTGTTTCCATGCTTTTCTTTTTGGTTGTCTAACATTCTTTATTTGTTCTGATGTCCATCCTTTTAGAAGCGTTAAAGTTTTGTCAAAATAGGATTCTTTTAAATGGACCAATGAAGTGGTACAACTATAAGTTACGGTCTTCAGCCAAAAGCAGTTACATCATCTTGGAAACTGCAAGCTGTTTATAGATAATTGTTCAGTAAAAAGTGGCTTTTATCTTCTTCAAGCAAATAGTGGATAAAGATTGTTTGCTTAAGCTTTAAAATAACATACTAAAGTTGTACCCTTGAAGATTTTACAGTGTGATATTGGCAAAGATTTACAGTATTACTGGATGGTACTGCATTAATGATTTGTAAGCCATTACCGGTCTCTCCATCATAAAATGGTACAACCACTGCCCAGAGGTACTGAGGAAGAACCCGGCTGGATGTGACGGAGGATATCAATGTACAACTGGAGTCAGACCCAGCTTCCTAAGAAAAAAAATCATCTGTTTGCTTTGTACCTCTCGCAGTGATAGAGTAGTGGAAGCGGCAACACTTGTACAATAATCCTACATGTATATGCTGTAACTTGTGCTTCTTGGTAACGTGGTTAGACAGCAAGAAATGAAAAGCATTGAAAGTCAAGGAAATATGTAAGAGATATTAAGAAAAAAAACACTACAAGGAAGAAGATTGGGGTTTAGCAGTCATAATATATGGCAATGTGATCTGGGGAACATTGCATACGGCTTGCTGCAGAACAGCATCCTACTACGTTAATTGAACCCTTTGGCTATGTCATGTGATTGGTGTGTAAATCCTCCTCCAACAAGAAGCAGCCAAATTGATTGGGGCTTCACTGCCTTCTTTATGCGTATAGTTGGTGCTTTCGGAGTTGTTCTCACCTGTCAGGCTGAACCTTGCAGTTGTTGTAGAACATGCCAAAAAGCATTAGCTAGGCACTTCCTTCTCCACCTGTAAGTCTGTATTACAGGCAAACAGTTATTGCACAGATAAGGTGGCATGTTCCTTTTCTGATGTCTATCATTTAACCTCTAAATTGCTACATAAGCCAGCAGACCATTGTGTTGCAGAACCTAGTAGTTCTGGAGTGGTTAAAGCTATGATAACAGAGTTTTGTTTTTGTAATGTTCTAAACTTAGCCTGTATTATTTTTTATTTTTTTTTCAAGATAATTTTGAAGGGAAGTGGCTAGAACAAATATTTTCACCAAAACTCTGGTTAATTTATGTATAAATGAAAAAAAATCCAAGTCTCCTGGAACTAATTTGTAATTTTTTTTTCTCGTCTATCAGTGCACGCCCTATGGCTAACTTATTTATTTTTTTAAGTCTGGTTTGTGGTAACATTAAAAAAAAAATGTGTATTGCAAATAGATAAATGCACATTTGAGTTCATTATTGCATTTACAGGGATTTTAATTGTAATTTGTAATTTATTTTGTTAACCAGGAGTGCAGTGCTTCGTGATGGTTTATGCGCTCACACAAAACTCTGAAAAATACTGATCTGGGGGTTGTTTATTCACTGTCGCTGTAAAATTATTTTTTTCTACGTTGATTAAATACCTGTATTCAACCCACAAAAACAACCCATACCTGTCTGGTCTACAGTTTTCATTCTGCCTTGTTTGTGTTACGGTCTTAAGCTCAAGGATGATATATGTTTATATATATATGTTATGGAAAGATGGAAGATGAGTTGTGGCCATACTAATGTGAAATCACTTCTGTGTCTGCAGTATTTGACCAAATTTTGTTGCACCATATTGTAAATACATGCAGCAACCGTTTCTTATTCATCTGTTTATTTTGTTTCTCAGTAGATCTTTGGTGGGTGGGAGAGGAAGACATTTGGCCTGTACAGTGTTTATATGATCTGAACGCATCACACATAACAAGAAAGTGTATATTATTCCAATTGTGGACTTGAAATATTTTAAGATACAAAAACCCTTTATTTGCTGCAAAGACCAGTATGTAGACATTTTTGCTTTTTTAGCAATATTTAAGTGCTCCATTTACTGCCTTGAAAAGGGGTTTTTCACCTTGGCAGCACAAACTGGTCAACAATATAGGTAATGCAGGTATGTTCAGGTTAAGCCAACAATGTTTTGCATTTATATGCTTTTTTTTCCCCCCTGTCTATACTAATGAAGTCAACATTGCCTGAATGTTTAAATAATGAAATACATCCCTGTTTAAAAGTATGTAACTGAAGAAATTAAAAAATAAAGGTAGTTTTTTTTTAACTTGCCTTTGTTAACTTTTTTCAGTGTAAATTGTCAAAAAATGTATTGCAGTCTTTAGTTTAAAAAATATATATATATTCTTAAATTCATACCACTATAAACTGCATAATTGAGTAAAAAAATGTGCGAAATACTTGATGTGACAAGTATTCTGGAAAAAAAATGCTACTTGGTGATAGATAAAGCAAGCATACTTGTCAAATGAAATACAACGTCTTTGTCAATAAAAAGAAATACTTTCAAGCCGATCAAATTATTAATAAAATGTAACAAATCTTTGGTTGATTATCGTAATTCACACTTAACCTACAATCAATAACTGCTGTTTTACATAGCAACGAATAGTACATTCTTGGGGGGGGGGGGGGTTCCCACAATGACCTACCTCGACCAGACACTTTGAGAGGAAAGAGAGGTGATTTTTAAATGTTTTGCTTTTCCTAACAATTTGTACACTGTGTATATATATTTGTTGGCCTGAGAACATATGTATTTTATTTTTTTAATATGTACAGTATTATGTTTTCTTTTATGTATATTGTTTTTTTTGTTTTGTTTTTTAAATGTTTTTTTTTTTTAAATATGTATTTGGATGGGTTCTATATGTGTTTGTTTTTATATGTATTGGGGGTTTTATATAGTATTTATATAGTTTTTTTGGTATATATTTTGTGGGGAGGAGAGAATGAGTGTGAGGAGGGGGACTGAGTGAGTGGAGTAATTGACATGGGGGGGACAGTGAGATGAGGGGGGTGAGTGAACAAAAGGGAGTAAGAGAGACACCGGGGAGAGATACGTGAGGCAAGGGGCAGGGATTGAGTGAGTGGGGTAATGGAGGGAGGGAGACAGAGGGGAGAGAAATACATGGGAAGAGGGAGGTAAATAGAGTGGACACGCAATGTGTGAAATGGGGGGGGGGTCGCTCATGACACTGGGGAGGCAGTCATAACTCTAGTCCTGGACCCCGGTACATCTGTCTTCGGCCCTGCTTGTAGGCAAGTCTGTCCAGAAATAATCTAATGGCTGATCTGCTGTTCTTCAAATAGAAAGCTCTAGAAAAATTAGAACAAGGAAGCACATTCAATTGTGAAATAAGTATTTACTGTCAATTTACAAAAGGTAAATGATTGCGGTCTCAAACATTAAGATCTGAAGAGCATGTAGCGGAAATAGTAATTGCCGCAGAAGTCCTGCTAGTGCAGCGCCTGTTCTCCCTCTGCCGAGGGCTACCACTTCCGGGTAACTGCTGTCGCACGCACGTTCTGAATCACCACAAGCGTCCAGTTTTGCCAACCACCAATGGAATAGCAATGTAGTAAATATGACCCTAAATAGTAGCCTTAAGGAAATATGCGGTCTGTTAATAATGGGGCAGAGGGGGGTGTACTCATTCAAATGAATGGGCTAGATTATTAACGTCTCCATGGCAATAAATATAATACAGGTGCGCCGCCGAGTATTCTAAAACTTGCCTTGGAAAATCTGGGGCTATCACCAACAAGACCCAGGTACATGTTGCGTACATACTGCAACATTTCAGTGACATTTCTGCAGAGACTAATGGCCCATTGGATTAACAGCAGGGGTCCCATTCAGTTTGTATAGGACTGCCAGTTACCCCCACTGTTAATCCGATGGGCCATTAGTCTGTCTGCAGAAATGTCACTGAAATGTTGCAGCATGTACCTGGGTCTTGTTGGTGATGGCCCCAGATTTGTTTTAGAATACTCGTCTGCACTACAGTAGTATAGAGCAGGGGTGGGCAACTCCAGTCTTCAAGGGCCACAAACAGGTCAGTTTTTCAGGATATCCCTGCTTCCGCACAGGATTGCGCACCTGTGCTGAAGCAGGGATATCCTGAAAAATTGCCCTGTTTGTGGTCATTGAGGACTGGAGTTACCCATTCTTGGTATAGAGATACAAAATTTTAAAAAAAAGACCCTGATACAGAAGGCCATCTAATACAGATTGTGGTTTGAGGAGAACTGTGCTTCCATTGAAGGTAAAAATGTTTTGAAGATTATGAACCAATTATCAGGGGCAAGAAGTTGCTGAGTTGAACAGACCAGAGTTCTCCGTCCTTTGCAACATCAGATTTTACAAACATGTTTTTCCTTTCCTGATGAAACTTTTGAAGTAGAACTGCATCAAAATATTCCTGTAGTATATCTTTGCACAATTTTCTGCCAGTGTGCTCAGCGTTTGAAAGCTACAGTAGTTCTAAAACCATTGCCATTTAGATGGATGAAAAGGAATTGTTACATATGCCAAATCCCTTTCTATGAATATATATAAAATATATATTTTTTTTTTTAAAGTCACATTTTTCTAACTCGCTCCTTTGCAGCTTTGTAAATTTTTTTATGATTTTCCTTGAACGTATGATACCATGGACACTAAAAACGTTCATGTCCCATAACAGAAAAAACCTGAGCTGTAAAGGACATTACAGATTACATTCATGTGAGTTAGAATAATTGGCTTTTGAAAATGGGCCAGATTCCTATATATGATCATATAGATAATGATTCCTTTTTATTACAATACTTTCTAAGGGATAATTGGCAAAATTACTGTTTAATAAATAAATGCAGCTCCCACCGAAAAAGTATGTCATAGACGCGGATTAAACATTTTCTCTGAATGTATAATATACTGTTTATTGTTTACTATGTTTAATATATTCACACATTAATATCTACTGTGGGATGTATATAGCATGGCTGGAGATCCAGAACATCCCATATAACTCACGTAGGGATTCTGTTTTCGGTGTTTATTATTTGTGAAAAATCTGTTTCGTTAATTTTGTATAAAAAAAATTCATACGCAAAAAAGAAAATGTGTTTTTCAATGTTCAAATAACACATAACAACAACAAAATAGCAAAGCAGTATAATTCTGTTTAACTTTCCCCCCTTCTTTTTTTTTTTTTTGAGAGAGAGAGAGATATCTCACACCAACATGGTAACAGGCGGGAAGAGGAATTGGTGTGCTGGAGGCAGGGGTTCAAGTACTAAGAAGGGGTAAGTGTGGTGGGGCAAGGAATTCAAGTACTAAGGCAGGATTAGTGCGGTGGGACAAGGGGTTCAAGTTATGGGGATATGGGGGGGGAGATCAGTGCGCTGAAGGCAGGTGTTCAAGTACTATTTAAAAAGGAGCATATTCCTAACCACTCTGGCAGTGAACATGATAGTAAAAATTACATTTTTATTTATATTCATTGCTTTTAATTTCTGAAGTGTCATGTAAAATCACAATGCTGATGGAATCATTTCAATATCTTGGAATGGCTAAAGAATATACCACTTTTTTTATTCACACTAATTAAAATTTCTTATGCATTTACATTCACTCGTATTACTTATTGTACATCGTCTCCCAGCATAACACATTGTGTATGTGGGCAGTGGTCGGGTTCTCATTCCTTTATGCTTGGTGCTCGTATTTTAATTTGTTATGCTAGTTTTGCATGCATAGCGATTCTGTTGTGTACATAGTTGGTGCTATATGAATAATATGAATGAAAGAAAAAGCACGAGAAACCTGCTTATTTTAAGCAACAGAAACCTGCTCCTTGTCATTGTTTTAAAATGTTTCTATAACGTGAAACATGACATTATAACAAGCATGGCATTTCAGATAAATCCCGTACTCATTTAGTAAATGCATTAGTTTTTCACCACACCCCACGCTGCTAATAATATTTGTTCTTTTATTAGAACATATATTAAATATCCTCATTCCATTTGATAATGTAATTAATAATAAAACTAGGGCCGGCCTTAGGCAAGGCGGCTGTGTTAGGCCCTGCTCTCTCTCCTCTCGGGACTGTGATCCAACTGCGGGGCACCCCCTACTGCAGCTTCCCCCTCTGGTCGGAAGTTGGATCCCGGCACCGAGAGGAGGGAGCACGGGTCCCCTGGTCCAGCAGAGAGGAGGGTGTGGGGTGCGGCATGTGCGTGCTCTTACCTTCTCCACAGCAGGCCACCTCCTGCAGCATCGTGTTGCCAGACATCACTGCATTATATGACACTGCGTTGCCATGGCATCGTGATATCACATGATGCTGTGACACTACCAGAGGAGGGATACTGTTCTAGGTAAGTCCCGTTATGATGTCTAATAAGTCCCGTTATTATATATATTTTATGTGTGTGTGTGTGTGTGTGTATGTATATATATATATATATATATATGTGTATATATATGTGTGTATATGTATGTATGTATATTTAACAAATAAATGAAAGGTTGACTTCGTCAAACGATCATTCACAGAAGGTACATTTGTGGTGCACACCACACTAATTTTATTTTTAATTTTTATTGTATGTGAATATATACAGTGAAACAACCGTGAAAAGATTGTGAAACAATAAAATATATACTAAAAACTGACACGTGATGCTGTGTTCTCTAATTACTGCTGCCTTGAAATATTTTAACCATGGCAATCAATTGTACACATATGTTGGTTCTGCACAGTCATGTGCCATTGGGGTGTATTACTGATAGTAGTTTTACCCTCCTGCTTGCTTTTGCAAGCTGGGTTCAGTTATAAACTTATATCTACAAATGTAGGTTCTTAGAATTATGTAACATATATAATGCCAACAAGTGCCACTGCTTATCACATTGCATACATACACAGCTCAATAGCAAAAAAACTGCATCCAAACACAAGCTAAGCCCATAACCATTAGAATCACCATATCCACGCATATATCATAATTGGTATAGGTTATAAATAACCTCTGTGAATAGCAGTCAATATGTTGAAAATTGGTGTTTGCAAGGTGGTGCTATTGCAGGGGATTCCTTATGCAGCTAAACTCACATATGAAAGCTGTTTACTATAAACAGCACAGCTCCAACATCG
This sequence comes from Ascaphus truei, assembly GCF_040206685.1. Lineage (NCBI taxonomy): Eukaryota > Metazoa > Chordata > Amphibia > Anura > Ascaphidae > Ascaphus > Ascaphus truei. Next base: position 208,559,023 of record NC_134483.1, on the reverse strand, counting down.
CTGTCAAGTTTTACTTGGGACTGCCTCGCACTAATGAAAGCAACAATGTGTCTCCACCAGATCGCAACAATCACTGTACTGTATGGTAATGTGGAAGAAATACTTAGCTAGTTTGTAGCCTCTATGTAACTTCTTTACACTGGTATGAATGCGGAACTCCTACTCAGGCAGCAATGGCACCGGCAGTCTGAGGATCAGAAGCACCACGTGACGTGACGTCACTACGCCCTATGCGTTTCTCTCCAGGCGGAGCTTCGTCAGGGGAAGAATCTGCTCCGTTTTGCTTGTGCGCTCTGTTAATAGTTTTATCCCTGACGAAGCTCCGCCTGGAGAGAAACGTGTAGGGCGTAGTGACGTGGTGCTTCTGATCCTCAGGGTGCCGGTGCCATTGCTGCCTGAATAGGAGTTCCGCATTCATACCAGTGTAAAGAAGTTACATAGAGGCTACAAACTAGCTAAGTATTTCTTCCACATTACCATACAGTACAGTGATTGTTGCGATCTGGTGGAGACGCATTGTTGCTTTCATTAGTGCGAGGCAGTCCCAAGTAAAACTGTGTCTGTGTGTCTGTGTGTCTGTGTGTCTGTGTGTCTGTGTGTCTGTGTGTCTGTGTCTGTGTCTGTGTCTGTGTCTGTGTGTGTCTGTGTGTATATATAATATATGTGTGTAAGGAATCCGCTCCTCGGTTTAATGTTTGCCTTAACTTGCAGACCTGTGCAGTCCTGGAACACTTTCCCGGATATTTACTGCAGCCTGGATTCACTCACCAAAGCAATACTGCCACACGCCCCTTCTGCCATTGGTTCTCTGACCTTTAAGTGTTGCCTTCCCACAATGCCCCCTGCCGAGCATAGTCCTTCCTGGATGTCTCTGTGTTCTGCCATAAGCCTTGTCTTGTCTGTCTCCTTGGTTCCTGAGACCGGCTGCTAGTGTCACGCAGCGGTCTGTTCCTGTGCTGAAGCGGAGTACTCTCCTTGTTGTCTTCAGCTCCCTGGTTCCTGTTACCGGCTGCTAGTCTCATGCAGCGGTCAGTTCCTGTTTCCTGTGCTGAAGCTGAGTACTCTCCTTGTTACTTCAGCTCCTTGTTTCCTGTGACCGGCTGCTATATTCATGCAGCGGTCTGTTCCTGGTTTCCTGCACTGAAGCGGAGGTTTCCCTGAGTATCTTCAGCTTCCTGGTTCCTGGGGCCTACTCTTTCCCTAATCTAGAGAGGCCGTGTCCTGGTTCCTGCGCTGAATCGGAGGATTCCCCAGCCCGCTCAGGACTCTTGCGCTGAAGCACTGGTTTACCAGTGCAGCTAGGCGGTGTGCTACTCTGGTCTGTCTACCACCTCCTGAGACCAGTACCATGGGCCATGGTCGCCGCACGCGCAGAGGCCACTCCCGCACTCCTAAGCTGAAGCGGGGCTCTCCTGACTACCTGTTGCCGAACTCCTGCTTGAACAACGTTTACCCTGATGTCTCCAGTCCTGACCCTGGCGTGTCCACCGACGATGCTGTCTTCTCCTATCCTGATCCTGCTACGTACGACTACGAACTGCGCAATCCGGATCAGCCTGCGCGGTCTCAGGTCGGTGCTTTTACAACCCCACCTCAGCCACGCGGTCCGACCCAGGTTTGTGGCGAGCACAGTCGTGACAATGTGTAACCCTGTTTCCCCCACCCAATCTCACATAGGGTCTCCTAGGGGAAATACTACTCTGGTTACATCGGTCAGTGTGGTGCATACCTGCTGGTAACAGGGGGCCCTGCATCTCCCGCATGGTGGTAAAGGGGAATAACAGGAAAGGACAAAATTCATATATGATGAGGATTATATCTAATAGATTGACTTATTAATATTTAATTTGATATAATGGGGAAACTGGATATGGTTAAACAAGTGTTATATGAATTTTCTACTTCATATCCATATGTGTGTTTTT